>NW_028263381.1:26747500-26777500 GCF_051168715.1 Poecilia mexicana
ACCGGTCCCATCCTGCGCCAGATCCAGACTCGGCAGCAGCCATGTTGCTCACCAACACCGTCACCTGGACCCGGAGCCTCCAGACCAGAACCAGAACCAGAACCAGAACCGTTTTCCTGCCAGGACCTCCAGGTTGGTGGAGTCTGTTTGGATTCTGCAGAACTGGTGACAGAAAAACTACAAATCTTCACAACATGAATCAAATGAAGCTGAAGTTCAATTTGTGATGCACGATAAACCGTCCCTGACGTCGGCATCGCTCGATATCATTCTGTTCTTTATCGGCCCGATAAATCGAACTGGGCCGAAATCAACAACCAGTATTTATTCTCGTCTCATTTCCATCTGATTCTGGTTGTTTTTTTCCAAAAGGTGTCAAAACTGTAGAAAAAAAAAATCATCGGTAAATATCAAATATCTGCCAAAACATCAATATTAACATCGGCTATCGATATCGGGCCAACCTTTCATATCGCTGCATTCCTGCTTCATTTTCATAAAACATTCAAAATGGTGTCTTTTCCATGCACATGAGCATGAATCCAAGTTAATAAAAGAAAGCATGAATAATGTATTCCATTCAGAAATGAAAAATCAGTTCATCATTCTAAAATTCTGCAGTTTATGCAAAAAGGCATAAAGAGAGGCATTTTCCAGGAATCACTTTTTTATTCACATTTATGTTAAAAATGGAAACGAGGAGTAAAGAGTCGTTGTTCGTTTGATCTGATGGACTGAATCATCTTAATGTTTCCTCCTCCAGGTCGAGAGGGAAGCTGCAGACGGACAGACTGAGCCAGTCTGCTGACATTCCTGCTGTAGGTGGTTTGGTTTACTGACGTGTTGTAGTACCTGAACCTCCCTCTGGTCCTTTAACCCCGGCCTCCTCAGTCTGCACACAGAGCTGCAGATCTGCACCTTCCTCGCTGGCTGACCAGCAACAAGTCGGTCCTGGGCTGCTCTGAGGTCAGCAGCCTGCCGGACCTCACCTACCCCAGCTGGGTCCTGCGCGCCGCCGAGCCGCCGCCCTGGGAGGAGCGCGGTACGCCGCAGGTCACTTCCTGTCTCTGCGCTCGCTTGGTCTGGTCTGACTGCAGCTGGATGTCTGTTGTTTCCCAGGCGACGCTCCGCCTGGAGCGGCCAGAGGGGGAGCTCCGTCCTGGGTGTTGGACCTGGAGAAGGACGGAGAGCTGAAGGCAGCGCCAGCACAGCTGAGAGGGAGGTCAAAGGTCAGAGTTCAGCTTCTTCACCCTTAATCTCATTTAGGGATGCACCGATTCGCTTTTTTCACTACCAACACGAAATCTGGGGTTTATTATCGGCCAGTACCGATCCAGAAAAACAGCTGAGCTGCCTTAAAGGGGCAGCGTCATGATTTTCCTTCAGACTCGTATACCAATAATATGATATCAAGAACTTGGTCACGATACCAGATCTAGATTGTCTTTCGATATCGGGACCGATGCAGGTATTGATATCTGATCGGTGCGTCCTGAGGACCATGGAGGATGAAAACGTGTTTCTGTTTTCTCGTCTCGTTTTCGATGTGTGGTTCAGGCTGAAGGTGAGCAGACGCTCGGAGAGCTGCGGCTGCAGCTGGCCGAACACATCTCTGCCCTCACCGCCGAGGGGAGCGGCTCCGGCGGCCTGGCGGCGCCGTTCAGAGGTACGAACACAGCAGGGCCCAGTCAGCAGCAAACCCACTGAGGCTAACATGATGCTGAACCCGTCCAGACAGCAGGATCGAGTCTCTGATCCAGAAGGCCGATCAGGTTCTGGACGCCCTGAGTTCTGGAGGGCCAGAGGGTTCTGGAGGAGCAGGAGGTTCTGGAGGAGCAGGAGGTTCTGGAGGAGCAGGCGGTTCTGGAGGAGCAGGCGGTTCTGGAGGAGCAGGAGGTTCTGGAGGGAAAGGTGAGTCCAGGGACTCATCACCTCACACTCAGTAAGACATGAACAATCCTTCTGAAGTGAATCGCAGAGAAACGATAAAGAAATTCTTCAGTTTTTGTTAAATACGTCCAGCAAACATTCAGTTCATGTCGGATCTTGACCTCTGACCTGCAGCATCAGAAGCCCTGATGTCAGCACGCTTCTGCTAATGGAGGAGCTAACATTTCATGTAGCACTTTTGCTAACTGAAAGCGTTTAGCACATTTAGCTTCCTCTACATAATTTTTTCTGAATAAATTAAAAAGCTCTAATAACTGTTTTGTTGGAGTGCAATGACAAATTTGAACCAGTAGGGGGCGATGGAGTTTGCTGTAGCACGTGTTGTGTCAATGACAGTGGTGGGAATCAAAATTTAGCTCTTTAACGTTATGTTCATATAGCAAACTAGCCTCTTTAGCCTCTGCTAAACACCATGTTTATATAGCTATTTAGCATTAGCTTCTGCTAAATGCCATGTTGATGATCAGATAGTGACGCTGTTTGGGGTTAGCGCAGCTAGCTCTTTAGTTAGCCACTGAGCTGCTTGGTGTTTTTCAGTGAGTCCTGTCGGCACCGAGGACCTGCTGCGCTCATCGCCTCTTCGCTGTTCCTCCTCCTCTCTGTAAGATCCATTTCCTGTCATGACTGGCCCGGTCAGATTTCCCTCAGTGACTCAAACTTGTGATGAACCTGCAGAACCTCCGGAGCCACAGAGCTGGAGTCGGATCAGACTCTGCTGGATGAGGAGGTAACTCATCCTGATCGCCCTTAAGGCTCCACAGTTATGATAATTATAACACTGATGGGTTTATAAGAAGCTATGATGCTGAATCAGTTGAATAAACAGAAAATATTTCATCTTTAGAGTCTTTATCTTCATTTTAATTGCTAATATTTCTCACAATTGCTCTTAAAAATATAATCGAATCACTGAATTTGCTCTCTCAGGCTTTGAGCAGTGGTTACCATGGAAACGACACCTGTACGCAGCCCGGCCCCGTGGAGGCCATGAAGCAGATGCTGTTCCGGCTCCAGGCTGTGGAGGCGGAGCTTCAGAGGCAGCGGATCGACGCCAACGGACAGAAGACGCCTGAGAAACAGGTGGAGCCTCAGCAGAACCCGTTTTATCTAAACTTAGCTAAACTGGTTCTACAGAGTCCTGCTAATGACCCGATTATTAAAGTCCGGTGTGTGGAAGCAGAGACCTTTTGGCACACCGCTCTGAAGGATTCCCAGGCATCACACTTAATTTTTACGTTTTGTATTTATTTTGCACTTATTTACACATGATTTTTTTACATTTACTCACATTTTATTTCATTATTTTTATTTAATTATTTTTGTTTTCTGTGACACATTGATAAAATAAATTTAAATACAAAATATGGAAAACATGAAAAATTTATGAAATATGAAAATAAACATTTTTTATTAAATATATTCACAATATGGAAAAATTAGGAAAACGGTAACTCAGACAATAAAATTGTATAATTAAATAATACAGATAATATGAAATATTAATACTGTTGAAAATTATAAATATTCGTATTTGTCAATCTGTGTAATCAAATAAATTGTGAAAATTCTTATTTTTTATTTTTTTGTGATGCGATATTTGACAGTTGAATCGCTTCATCCGGCCATTTATTTATCATGTTTAATGTCAATTTTGCCAGGATTGGTCCTCCATACATTTGCTCCAGAGTTCTGGTTAAACCCGCTTCTCTTTTTTTGACATGTCTAGTTTGGTTCCAGGTATTTCTGTGATTTGTCGCCCCCTTCTGGTCCACCTGTGGTAAAACAGGAGCTGATCTGTGTTGCAGGAAGCCGATGTTGATCCAGAGCTGCAGAGTTTCCCAGGAAGTCCATCGCTAAAGAGGTCAGACTTTAAAACAAATCCAAACACAAAAGTTTTCTGATATTTTGTTGTTTACAATGTTGGAATTATTCCAGAAAAAATACAAAAAGTTGTAAATGTGTCGTTCTACATAAATTTAGCTAAATTTGCTGCATCTTCACGTTTCTAGTCAAATTAGGAAGCAAAGAGCCACAGGACAACAGGAACGTTGGTTAATATGAGGGGAAATGGAGCCTGTCTCTACAGTGAGGCACGGTGGTGGCAGCATCATGCTGTGGGATTTAAAATCCGAAATGAAGCACCTGACTTCTGCAGACAAACTTACTTCAGATCGTCATTAAATCTTTGCATTCAGTGTTAATGCAGCTCTGATTAATAACAGTGAGGCACGGTGGTGGCAGCGTCATGATGTGGGATTATTTTAATTTGTTTTAGTATAAAATAAAACACCTGAATTGTTGTTTCTGTAATTGTACTTAATTCCAGTTTCATTTCTAATAAATTGCTGTGATCCGTCAAGGTGAACTTGGTGGTTGTCACTTCCTGTTTGTCACTTCCTGTTTTCAGAGTCGGGCTGTACCTGAACCGCCTGAAGATGCTGGTGGAGGATCCGGGTCAGAGAGGAAGACGGACGGACTCCTCCTCCTCCCAGCAGGACTCGTCCTGAAGCTGACGGACCGGCCCGGTTCTGCTGACGTTCTGAACCTCGGACTCAAATAAAAACGTTTCAGGAGATCTGAATCTTTATTAGAGGAACTCGGCATTAACTTCCTGTTTCCTCCCACAGCAGGAAGTGCTCCAGTGCTGCATAAAGTTATTCTCTGGTAGTTGGTTCTGCGGGTCGGTTCTGACGGGTCCAAACATCAGAGCCAGACGTTGATCAGTCCGTCGCTGCCAGCTGACATTAGAGTCCCGCCCTGGAGGTCAAAGGTCACGCTCTGGACGCTCCTCCTGTGTCCCGTCAGGGTGCTCACGCCGCACGACTCCGCCTCCACCAGCCTCACCAAACAGTCGCCGCTAGCAACCGCCAGCAGCTTCCCCGATTGGTTGAAGGCCACCTGGTTGGCGGCGTGCGGCCCGGCGTCCACGATGCCCGTCGGCGCCGCCGGCTTCCGGGTGTCCCACAGGTGGACGGTGCCCCTGGAGTCGCAGGACGCCACGGCGTTCGAGGTGGGGCTGAAGGCAGCGTGGTTGCAGGGGTGGCGGTGTCCGCGGAACGTGGTGGTGCTCACGCCCAGCCGGCCGTCCCAAACCACCACCGTCTTATCGGTGGAGGAGGTGAGCAGCAGGTCGGAGCACGGCAGGAAGGCCACGCTGTTCACCGAGGCGCCGTGGCGTCGCAGGATCAACCTGCAGCAGCCGCGGCTGGCGTCCCACAGCCGGGACGTCCCATCGGCGGAGCAGGACGCCAGAACATGGCCGCCGGAGTGGAAGGAGCTGCCCCAGGTGGGCTGGCTGTGACCGGCCAGCAGGAGCACACAGCGACCCGCGGAGAAGTCCCAGAGCCGGACCTGCAGCACAAACCAGAACCTGCAGTCACTCACAGGCTGGAGGCACAGAGACAGGAAACCAGGAGACAGGAAACCAGGAGACAGGACACAGGAAACCAGATTACAGGAAACCAGGAGACAGGACACAGGAAACCAGATGACAGGAAACCAGTAGACAGGACACAGGAAACCAGGACACAGGAAACCAGGACACAGGAAACCAGGACACAGGAAACCAGGAGACAGGAAACCAGGACACAGGAAACCAGGAGACAGGAAACCAGGAGACAGGAAACCAGGAGACCAGGACACAGGAAACCAGGAGACCAGGACACAGGACACAGGAAACCAGGACACAGGAGGCAGTAAGGAAATGTTTCCTGCCGACATGTTTTCCCTTCACAGATCTGGGAAATCCATTAAACTCAACTAAAAACAAATAAATCTGTTGAAGGATGTGGGAGACGTTCAAACTAAATATTTAGTTAGCAAACTCAGTAAGTTAAGTTTAAATTTAAGCTACATATTTATATAGCGAGATAGACATTTAGCACTGAACTGAATGTTTAGCTAATATGCTAATTCCCTGGCCAGTAACCGGAAGTGAGCTATCAAAATAAGAGCTGGGGAGTTGCTCATGTCACCAATTTAAATAAATAATCAAGCCTGATCCAAAGTGTTTAGTTTGATTTAAAAGTGGATCCGGTGTAAACCGTAGAGCCTGAATGACGTTTAAAAGCAGAAACTCACCGTCTTGTCTCCGCTGGTTGTCGCCAGTCTGGATCCTTCAGGGTGGAAGCTGCAGCCTGACAGCCAATCAGAGTGGCCCTCTCCTATCAGCAGCATCCGGGCAACCTGGCGTCAACATTCACAGCATCACCGCCACAGCTTAGCGTGTCAAACTCGAGGCTCAAGGGCCAAATCAGGCCCGCCAATGCTTTTTATGTGGCCCTGTGGACTCCAGAAGGCCACATAATACATACAATACATCATCCTTCTTCTACTTCCTGTTTTCTCTTTTGTGTTGTTTTCACTAGTAGTAACTTCCGGTTGTTGATGACGTCCCTCAAAAGGTGTTTTCATACACTGAAAATCCACCTCATAATGGCGCAAAAACTTCGCTTTTTTATTGGCTTAAGCACATTTATTTTCTTAATTTCAAGTTGCTCAACTCTATTGTTAATTCAGATATTTTGTAACAGTAATTACAATATCAACAAGAAATTCTAATTTTTTTATATTAATGGAAACACCGCGGATTTTATTTTTTTATTTTTTCCACATGAGCGGAATACGGACAAAGCTTTGCGCGTTGGCAATGGACATGCGGCCACTGAGCCCCCAGAGCCCGGCCTACCTTCTCCCCGCTGCGCGGCAGGTCCCACAGCCTCCAGGTGCGGTCGTCGCTGGCCGAGGCCAGCAGCGGCCTGGCGGGGTGCGGCGCGATGCCGCTGATGGGCAGCTGGTGCGCCCGGAAGGAGCAGAACAGCTGGAAGCTGCTCTTCTCCGCAGCCTCCGGAGCGGCCGGCAGCCCGCAGGGCTCCGGGGCTTCGCTCGGGCTGCTGGGTGGAGGCTTCCTGCTGGGTTTCTCTGGCTCCGGCTCCGGTTCCGGTTCCGGAAGCCTCTGGGCTCGCTCTTTCTGCAGCCCGAGGAGCGTCTTGGTCCGCAGAGCCGCTTCGTGCTTGTCCCGCAGCCTCTTCAGCGCCGCCTCGGAGTCCTGCAGCTGCTCCTGTAGCTGCTTGCAGTCCCGGATCAGGACGTGCTTCTGCTCGGAGAGCCGCCGGTGCTGCTGCCGGTGGTAGTCGCTCTCCCTCTGCATGCGCAGCAGGCTCTGCGCCGACTCCAGCACCTGCTTCCGGAGCTGCTCGGCGTCGCCGCGGACGGCCTCCAGCTGCTCCAGCAGCGTCTGGCGGTGGGTCAGCGCGTCCGGGACGAACATGCCGCCGCCGCCGCCGCCCCGGGCCAGGCCGTGCCACTCCAGCTCGAAGCGGCTCAAGGTCCGGGTCAGGCCCAGCCTGCGGAGGAAGTTCCGCAGGAAGTCGTCCACCGACTCCGGGATGTTCTGGACCACCGGGTCTTCTGGGTTCGCCCGGGGTGAAGAGGCTGAGGAGGAAGTGGAGGAGGAAGAGCTCTCCTCTTCATCCTCACTGGAGGAGTCATCGTTCTCCTCCACTTTGTCTTTTTTCTTCGCTGACATCTTTCCTCCTTCTTCTTGTTTACGCGTCGCTATGGCAACATCTCACCTTCGGAAGTCATTATTGTTTACTCCGTTACCGTGGCAACGCATCGGGGCGTTGAGATTTAAAGGAACAGCACATTTTTAAACGCATTTCAAATTAAATTTTGAATCAAAACTACTTTATTGATCCCAAATGGAAATTAAATGTTCAGAGTTAATGATGACCGTGAACTTTATAGTGAGTTTAACTGAAAACTAGCAGCTTTTAAATTCTTCCATTAAAGTCTGATAAACTCTGAATCCGTTTTGATTCAGAAACAGGTTTCCAAATAGAAACACCATCTTCTCTTTAAATTTGCTTGTTTAAATCTCGTGCTAAATATTTTAATTGTTTTTTTTTTCTGTTAGCCTGTGTCTTTATATTCATTATTTACATCTTAATACATTTTGCATTTGAACAAGCACTGATACAAATCACGCATTTTAAAAATCCGATTAAGTGTTTTATTTATGATTTTTAAATATTATTAAATAGTAATAATTTGACTTTAATGGAAATTTGTTATGTTAATTTATTTCACATTAACGCAGTTAATTGTTAATTCTGTTACCATGACGACCACTTGTTCAGCATTATTTAAAGTTTCTGGGCTGCCCGGTAAGAAACTGGGTCGGAACCAGGCTGGTGGAGAAGCGGCGGCACCGGCAGCTTCCGGTGTTTTCTCCTTCGAAATCATATTGAAATGTTCGGGAAGTCAGAAGAAAGAGACGAAAAGTGTTTTAATCCTGGATTTATTCTCTTCCAACATCCAAAACAAAAAAAACTGAATGAGAAACAACAGATTCTGGCCACAGTAATACAATTAAAATAAGACAAAACACATTAAAAATATTTTTAAGTTTATATTATATTACTTTTTAAATGTTCTACCAATAAAATACATATATTTTTTTTAGTTTATTCATGGTTTTTGATTAGTATGTGTCTAGGATTCAGCCTATTTTTGTCCTCTAATATTTGGTAAATTAATTTCAAAAATAAAAACCCGTTATCTTTGTTTTATAAAACTATTCCTCAACTGCAATACCTTGTATTGAAGATTTTTGAATTTTAATGTTACTTCATTTCTTTATCGTTAATTGTGTTGTTACAAAAAGTATTTCGACTTTTAAAAGAATCAAAGTATTTTTATATTTATTTATTTTGCTCCTAGAATTTCATAAAATCACACAGTTATCCTAAAATAAGACCAAATAAAAGGAAATTAAAGCTTGTTATAATAATATGGATTGTTTTACTTACTGGCCGGCAGATGGCGCTGTTTCCGCCTCGCTCTGGTCACGTGACTTCCTCACATGACTGTCAGCCGGAAGGAATCAGCAGGAAGCTCGTCCCTCTCTGTTGTAAATATAATTTTTTGGTTTTTATTAATTGTTAAATATGAGTTTAACATTTTTACTGCTCTGCGGAGGTTTAGCTGCTAAAAAACAGAAGATTTACCGGTTCCGGCTCCGGTTCGGTGTGTGCTTTAAGGGCTGTTTCCGGTCCAGAACAAACAGAAATTCCTGCCTTTAACTGTTAACGGAGGAAATATTAATACTCATCTATTCAGGCCGATCTGTTTACGGTTACACTTGTTAACTGCAGCGGAACAAACGCTTCATTTAAAGTTTATAAATGCCGTTTGGGTTAAAAATGGTTCTGGAACCGTTACAGAACCCAGGTTCTTTAAGCTAACTGGTCCTTTAAGCCAGTTGTGTTGTGTTGGAGCCATTTTTCTGGCTGAAGGATTGAAATGTTTTCGCTAGCGGCTTTATTTAGATGGAAAAGTTTTATTTTCTTGAAAGTGGGTTAAAAAGTTCAAAGAAAAACTGAAGAACAGAGAAATAACACTTTATAAGATTATAAAACATGGTGGAGGTAGTATTATGATGAGTTAGATGTTTTCTTTAGGATGCAGAAGAACCAGAGAAGCATTGATTGGCACAGATAAAAAATGTAACTCAGATTACGTTTTGTTATTGAAACTGTTTGTTATTGTTTGAAAAAATACAGTTTGAAAAATTTTGTATTTTGTTTTGCTTGTTTTTTAAACTAGAGATGTGAATCTTAAAATCTAGTGATTCGATTCAGGAACAATTTTTAATTCAGAAACCATTTTTTCTATTCAAACGGTTGAGAGATACTGTTCTGTGACTGAAACGAGAGAGTGTAAATGATTAGAACATTTACTGAATCAAATTTCATCAGTTTATATTCAAACAAAAATAGATTTGTTCATAAAATTCTGTACCAGTGTTAGCTTAAGTATTTAGCTTTTTCTTAAATAAGAAAATATCAAAGAATTATTGAAAATGCATACTGTGGGGTGTGCTGTGGTGGCGCAGGGATTAAGCACAACCCACATATGGAGGCCCTAGTCCACAACGTGGCCGTCACAGGCTCGATTCCCGGCCTGGCAACCCTCGCCACATGATCTTCCCCATCTCTCATTACCAACTTTCCTGTTAAGTAACTATCAACTAAAGGCCACTAGAGCAAATTAAAGCTTTAAAAGAAAATGCATATGGTGGCTTAGTAAACGCATAATGCAATATAGAAATAGAAGCAGCAAAGACGATTAACTTAGATTTTAAAATCAGTTTCTGAATTGATTCAGAATTTCCAGGACTAGGAATTGCAATGCCTTATAGAACCTACTAAGGCTTGTTGCAATAATCAATAAATCTCATGATAAATTAAAATGAGCTCAATAATGTCCTTTTGCATGATTTGTCGTTTCTCTGTTTTTTTTTGTTTGTTTTGTTTTGTTTTGGTTTTTTTTACCAAAAACTGGACAATAAAAGTCTCCAGTCTCAACCAGCTTCTATTTTTGAAGGATCATTTTGTTTGCAGAGGCTCATAATTCATTTTATTTGTTGCTTCTGTTGTTTTGTTTATTTTACATATTTAAAATGTCTTCCAGTTGTTAGAATTTAAAGTTTATTGATCTTTTTGTTCTTGCATTATATTAATTTCAAATGGCCTCAAAACAAAAAATATTATCGTTTATCGCGATAACTCTAGGGACGATTTATCGTCCAGAAACACGACAGGCCTCCAGCTTAACGATTCTCAGGATTTTTCTGCTTGAAAGAAATAAACAACTAAACCTCCCAGATGTGTTTAGTTGATGATTTGACAGTTTTTTTTTTGTTGATGATGTTTCCACTCAAGCGGAACGTCACTTCCTGTTTGGTCTCAGTTCTGGTCGGGATGGGTTCTGCGGTGGAACGGACGGACAAACACGTCCGGGAGTATCTGCTGTACCGAGGCTTCACCAGCACGTTGAAGCAGCTGGACAGCGACATCAAGGCAGACAAGGAGAAAGGCTTCCGGGTGTGTTGGACCGGACCGGACCTGAGCCCTGACCCGGTCTGACCCGGTCTGACCCGGTCTGACGGTTCCTCTGTCCTCCAGGTGGACCGGATCATCGAGCAGCTGCAGCAGCTGGTGCAGAGCTTCGACCTGGCCGGGCTGAAGGAGTACTGGCTGTATCTGGACCGGCGCCTGTTCTGCAGGCTGGAGGACGTGTACCGGTCCACCGTCAACAAGCTCAGAACCAGCCTGTACCGCTACTACGTCATCAACACCATCCAGGTCTGACACCTCATCCAGAACCAGCTGCCTGTCACCGGGCCGGACGGCGCCGGTTAGCCGCTATCGCTAGGCCCATTTACCGTTCACCGAGTTAGAACCAGACTATTATCCAGTCACATAACGCCTCATTTCTGATCGGTTTCCATAAAATACGACTTGAATCAAAGCTGAGAAAGTTCCTGATGTTTCGCTACATAAAATACGTTTCATGCAGTGCGCCACGACAGATGGGACATAACGCAGAAAACCTGAAAAGCAACTTAAAATAACGCTCTGTGTCAACTTTACTGTACGCACAGACCCGTTGCCATGGCAACTGACTGACAGGTCGACCACGGCAGGAGTGTACCTGATAAACCTGAATGTGAACCAAAAACACAAAAACATTCTTCACACAAATCACCAAACAGAACCTTCAGGCAGTTTCACGTTCTTTTAGTTTTCAGGGTGATATTTATTTTGCAATTATTCATAAGTGACAGTCTATGATTAACATCTGCTCTGATCTGTCAGTGTAGGAGTGTCGAGCGCCTTATGTTAGTGTTAACTGAACTGAAACACACCGACCTGCAGCACATCTACATGCTAAAGTTTCATAGTCAAGCTAGCATAGCTGAGCTACTTCCTCGGTATTGAAAACTGTGAAATGTCATTTCCTTGTTGACAATTAATATGAAAACATTTGGACCTTTTCCTTATTCTTTGTGTGATTTTGTGTCGTTTTGATGACTGCGTGCATAACCCGTTTCTGACCCGTTTCCCACCCGTTTCTGACCCGTTTCCAAACCATTTCTGACCCGTTTCTAACTCGTTTCTTACCTGTTTTTGACCCGTTTCTGACTCGTTTCCAAACCGTTTCTGACCCGTTTCTGACCTGTTTCCAAACCGTTTCCGACCCATTTCCCACCCGTTTTTGACTCGTTTTTGACCCGTTTCTGACTCGTTTCTGACCCATTTCTGACCTGTTTCTGACCCGTTTCTAACTCGTTTCTGACCCGTTTCTGACCTGTTTCTGACCCGTTTCTGACCTGTTTCTGACTCGTTTCTAACTCGTTTCTGACCCGTTTCTGACCTGTTTCTAACTCGTTTCTGACCCGTTTCTGACCCGTTTCTAACTCGTTTCTGACCCATTTCTGACCTGTTTCTGACCCGTTTCTGACCTGTTTCTAACTCGTTTCTGACCCGTTTCTGACCTGTTTCTAACTCGTTTCTGACCCGTTTCTGACCCGTTTCTGACCTATTTCTGACTCGTTTCTAACTCGTTTCTGACCCGTTTCTGACCTGTTTCTAACTCGTTTCTGACCCGTTTCTGACCCGTTTCTGACCTATTTCTGACTCGTTTCTAACTCGTTTCTGACTCGTTTCTGACCCGTTTCTGACCCGTTTCTAACTCGTTTCTGACCCGTTTCTGACCTGTTTCTGACCCGTTTCTGACCCGTTTCTAACTCGTTTCTGACCCGTTTCTGACCTGTTTCTGACCCGTTTCTGACCTGTTTCTGACTCGTTTCTAACTCGTTTCTGACCCGTTTCTGACCTGTTTCTAACTCGTTTCTGACCCGTTTCTGACCCGTTTCTAACTCGTTTCTGACCCATTTCTGACCCGTTTCTAACTTGTTTCTGACCCGTTTCTAACTCGTTTCTGACCCGTTTCTAATTCGTTTCTGACCCGTTTCTAACTCGTTTCTGACCCATTTCTGACCCGTTTCTAACTTGTTTCTGACCCGTTTCTAACTCGTTTCTGACCCGTTTCTAATTCGTTTTTGACCCGTTTCTGACCCGTTTCTGACCTGTTTCCCACCCGTTTCTGACCCGTTTCTAACTCGTTTCTTACCTGTTTTTGACCCGTTTCTTACCTGTTTTTGACCCGTTTCCGACCCATTTCCCACCCGTTTCTGACCCGTTTCCGACCCGTTTCCCACCCGTTTCTGACCTGGTTCTAACTCGTTTCTTACCTGTTTTTGACCCGTTTCTTACCTGTTTTTGACCCGTTTCTGACCTGTTTCTGACCCGTTTCTAACTCGTTTCTGACCCGTTTCTGACCTGTTTCTGACCCGTTTCTGACCTGTTTCTGACTCGTTTCTAACTCGTTTCTGACCCGTTTCTGACCTGTTTCTAACTCGTTTCTGACCCGTTTCTGACCTGTTTCCAAACCGTTTCCGACCCATTTCCCACCCGTTTTTGACTCGTTTTTGACCCGTTTCTGACTCGTTTCTGACCCATTTCTGACCTGTTTCTGACCCGTTTCTAACTCGTTTCTGACCCGTTTCTGACCTGTTTCTAACTCGTTTCTGACCCGTTTCTGACCCGTTTCTGACCTGTTTCTGACCCGTTTCTAATTCGTTTCTGACCCGTTTCTGACCCGTTTCTAATTCGTTTCTGACCCGTTTCTGACCCGTTTCTAACTCGTTTCTGACCTGTTTCTGACCTGTTTCTAACTCGTTTCTGACCTGTTTCTGACCTGTTTCTGACCCGTTTCTGACCTGTTTCTGACCCGTTTCTGACTCGTTTCTGACTCGTTTCTGACCCGTTTCTGACTCATTTCTGACCCGTTTCTGACCCGTTTCTGACCCTTTTCTGACTCGTTTCTGACTCGTTTCTGACCTGTTTCTGACCTGTTTCTAACTCGTTTCTGACCTGTTTCTGACCTGTTTCTGACTCGTTTCTAACTCGTTTCTGACCTGTTTCTGACCTGTTTCTGACCCGTTTCTGACCTGTTTCTGACCCGTTTCTGACTCGTTTCTGACCCGTTTCTGACTCATTTCTGACCCGTTTCTGACCCGTTTCTGACCCTTTTCTGACTCGTTTCTGACTCGTTTCTGACCCGTTTCTGACCCGTTTCTAACTCGTTTCTGACCCGTTTCTGACCTGTTTCTGACCTGTTTCTAACTCGTTTCTGACTCGTTTCTGACCCGTTTCTGACCTGTTTCTGACCTGTTTCTGACCTGTTTCTAACTCGTTTCTGACTCGTTTCTGACCTGTTTCTAACTCGTTTCTGACTCGTTTCTGACCCGTTTCTGACCCGTTTCTAACTCGTTTCTGACCCGTTTCTGACCTGTTTCTACCTCGTTTCTAACTCGTTTCTGACTCGTTTCTGACCCGTTTCTAACTCGTTTCTGACCCGTTTCTAACTCGTTTCTGACTTGTTTCTGACCTGTTTCTGACCTGTTTCTGACTCGTTTCTGACCCGTTTCTAACTCGTTTCTGACCCGTTTCTAATTCGTTTCTGACTCGTTTCTGACCCGTTTCTGACCCGTTTCTGACTCGTTTCTGACCCGTTTCTAACTCGTTTCTGACTCGTTTCTGACCCGTTTCTGACCCTTTTCTGACCCGTTCCTAACTCGTTTCTGACCCGTTTCTGACCCGTTTCTAATTCGTTTCTGACTCGTTTCTGACCCGTTTCTGACTTGTTTCTGACTCGTTTCTGACCCGTTTCTGACCCGTTTCTAACTCGTTTCTGACTCGTTTCTGACTCGTTTCTGACCCGTTTCTGACCCGTTTCTGACTCGTTTCTGACCCGTTTCTGACCCGTTTCTAACTCGTTTCTGACCCGTTTCTGACCTGTTTCTGACCTGTTTCTAACTAGTTTCTGACTCGTTTCTGATCCGTTTCTGACCCGTTTCTGACCTGTTTCTGACCTGTTTCTAACTCGTTTCTGACTCGTTTCTGACTCGTTTCTGACCCGTTTCTGACCTGTTTCTGACCCGTTTCTAACTCGTTTCTGACTCGTTTCTGACCCGTTTCTGACCCGTTTCTGACCTGTTTCTAACTCGTTTCTAACTCGTTTCTAACTCGTTTCTAACTCGTTTCTGACTCGTTTCTGACCCGTTTCTGACCCGTTTCTAACTCGTTTCTAACTCGTTTCTAACTCGTTTCTAACTCGTTTCTGACTCGTTTCTGACCCGTTTCTAACTCGTTTCTGACCCGTTTCTGACCCGTTTCTAACTCGTTTCTGACTTGTTTCTGACCCGTTTCTAACTCGTTTCTGACTCGTTTCTGACCCGTTTCTAACTCGTTTCTGACCCGTTTCTAACTCGTTTCTGACCCGTTTCTGACCTGTTTCTAACTCGTTTCTGACTTGTTTCTGACCCGTTTCTAACTCGTTTCTGACTCGTTTCTGACCCGTTTCTGACCCGTGCAGAAAGGAAACCTGGAGAAGACGCAGGAGTTCTTCCAGAAGCAGGCGCTGGAGCTTCAGGGTCAGGCCGAGTGGCGCGACTGGTTCATCCTGCCGTTCATCCCGACCCCGGAGCAGAACCCGGCCTTCGGGGCGTACTTCTCCCGCCAGTGGGCCGACACCTTCCTGGTGTCACTGCACAACTTCCTGTCGGTCCTGTTCCAGTGCATGCATATCCTTCACAGGAAGCCTCAGCTGCAGAAAACTGGCTGAACGAGGCGATTAGTCGATCTGACCGATTCATCTAATTTTTGTCTTTTGTTTCATTGTTAAATTTTTGGAAAATCTGGATTTTTTTCCAATAGTCTGAAGTCAGAGCATCCAGGGCGGCCATCTTGCTTTACCAGCATGTTTAGCCACTTTTATTTATTTTGAATGTGAATTCGGGCCGGACCGGTCACGATAATCATTTCTGCTGGACGATAATTTTTCCAGGAATTGCCAACATATTGGAAACGGTATAATAGTGCAAATAACTATAAATCAAACGGATCAGAGTGTAATGTTTTTCTTTTTAAAACAATTTATTTCTTATAATTTTAAGGTATTCTTCTGGTAAAATCTTTATTCTACTAATATTAAAACTTTATTCTTGTAATTACACAACAGTTTCATAGCCTGGCCCATCGTAGAACTCACAGAATGAATAACTGGGGAAAAAGCCACTTTTCTTGGAAAGAAATCAGATTGTTTTGAAAATAATTGTAGATTTTATTTTCTTCAGCCGAACCAACATGCTGCTTTATTAATAAGTGAGTCACATTTTGCAGGTGAATCTGTTGGTTCCTTAACTGAGCTCCACCTCAGCCGGTGCTGCTGAGCTTCGACGCTGAGGTCCAGAGGATGACGAGTCTGGCTGAGGAGAACGAACAGCTCCGCCAAGTGGTGAGAAGAGGAAGTGTTTCTGAGTCTGTAGGCAGCCTGAGATCCAGTGGATCAGGTTGATCTCTGTCTCTGCCTGGGTTTGATCTGCTTTCATTCCCAGCGCTGTTTCAGTTCATTGAGGTTTCTGAGCAGCATTTCAATCAGGGCTGGACTTTGACTAGGCCTTAGCAGCCTCAGTTCTTTACTTTTTCATCAGCAGTTTCGTCTCCGCGGTTACGCTTCAGCTGATGTTTGCAGAAAGATGTTGTGTTTTATTATTCTGACAGTCTTTTTGCGTGTTTCTCCAGCTGTTCGCCCTGCAGACTGAGAGCCGGGACCAGAAGGACGGAGACGAGGCGGTGCAGCACAAGCTGCCGCTGTACGTCCAGAACATGGACCGGCTGGGAGACACTGAGCTGTGAGCCTCTAACATCTCTCTTTACTGATGACTGACCGAAGCGTTGATCAGTGCCTTTCTGCCTGTTTTTAGTCATAATTTAAGACATTCACTATAATAGTCCAGTGATATTTTGTTACCAGAGCTGAGAAACGGCTAACTGGACAGATTTTACTGACCCAAAGTCAAAGTGGTTGCCATGGATACGTATAGATGTTACTGCTTTTACATGTTACATCTACTTTATCAAATGTATTGTCTGGACATTAAGTTAAACTAGTTGTTGCTGTTGCTTCATTGCTAATATTGGTCATTTTTAGCTTCAATGCTAATGTTTGTTAGCATTTTGTTTTAGTGTTGGGTTTTTGGTTTTGTGGCTGTTAGCTTCAGTGCTAATCGTTTTAGCTTCATCATCAGTGCTGCCTTTAATTACCTTCTAACTGTAGAAGGTAATTATTAAATGCTAATGTTCTCAGGATTTAGCTTCAGTGCTAATTTTTTAATCATTTAAAATTAATAGAGTTAGAATTAAGACTCAGTGCTATTGTTTTAAAGATTTAAGTTTAATATTTACATTTAATGTCTGGTTTTATTATTAATGCTGACAGCTTTTACCATTAGTGCTAATTGAAGCTAATTGCTAATTGCAGCATTTAATTTCCTGCTAATGCAGAAGCTTTCATCTTCATCACTAGTTTGTTAGGTTTAATGTTTAATGCAATTGTTTTAAATTTCTTCATATATTCTGTATTTGGTTAGCATTTAGCCTTCTTGTGAACACTGGTAGCTTTTACTAGTAGTGCTAAAGTATTGCTAATGCTTTAGCATTTTGTGCAGTGCTAATTTTGGTCGATATCATTTTGTTAGCATTTTGCAATTGAGCTAATGTTGCTTAGCTTTAATGCTAATGTGTATCATATATTACTGTCACATGACCTCATTTACTCACTGTGGGCTGTAAGTGGATTTTGGTTGTTTTGAAGTTTGTTAAAGAGACTTAAACACGTCAGAAAATACAGAAAACACACATGGCATCGAGCTAGAGATGTTCTGGAAAAGAACAAAGTGCTAAAGGTTTCTTTAGATCTGAGGTACTGATCTACGCAATACTTTGTTGTTAGCTCTTAGCTTTATATTGATTTCAACAGTCTAGTTCTACTTCTAATGTTAACAGTTTATTTTGTCTGGTGTTAGGAATTAGCTTCAGTGCTATTGTTTTCACATCCAGTGTTACATTGCTAATGTTAGCACTTTGCTTCATTGCTAATGTTATCAGAATTTAACTTCAAAGTTTTAAACTCTTGGTTTTGGTTGTGCTGCATTTAGCATTTTGCCTTTGTGCTAACATTATTACCAATAAGCTTTGGTGTTAATGTTAGCACTAGTTATATCCTTAGTAATAATTACTAATTTTAGTAAAATTTTTGTCATCTAACCAAAATAGCTTTAGCATTCGTTAGCTCCTGTAGAACAGTCTAGCTCATTAGGTTTTAAACAGACCTGTATCTGGTTTTATTTCAATCAGAACCTTTTTAATTGTCCAATAGTTTTTTAAATTGAACCTCTCTGATTTGTCCTCACTGCATGTTTATGATTTTGGCCGTTTGCTAGCTGTGCTCTCCTTCAGCTAGCTGCTAGCTGCATTTATGTAGCCTCGACGATCGTCCGCCATGTTGTGAAGAACTTTCTGTCCGTTCTGACTCAGAGTGCAGCGGCGCTAGCTTATGTTTACACGCCAGAATGCATCGACATGAAATCGTTCACATCAAAATGGCAGCAGAAGTTGTTTTCTGTTACATTTACTGTTGGCATGGCAACCATTAAACCGAGCTGAGACCATCTGAGTAAAGATTAATATTTCAGTTTGGAAACTGTTCATGAAAAGGTGTTTGTATGGGAAATAAAGACGGTGGGAGTCCTAAAGCTAAGCTGGTGTCTGCAGATCATGTTTGTGTCTCAGATGCTGTTTATTTATTCATGTCTTTATAACTCGGCATTTAAAACTGAGACACTTTGGTGGATTTTCTTCATGCAGTTGATCAGTTCTGTGTGTTATAAACATTTATTTATATGTTTTGACCTGATTTGCTGTTGATGCTTATTTATTTCTGCTGTTGCTGTTTAAACTGTGTTCTGTGACGATGTTGAAAAATAAACAATTCACCTGATGAATTGTTTCCTTTGTCCGTGACCCATTTGTAGAAATCGGTTTGCAGTAAAGATCAGTTTCTGTGAAGGAAAGGAAAATCTGAAGACCACAACACTCCTGCTCCATAAACACTTTGAGATATAACATGTAATATCCAGCAGGAAACACATGCAGCCTGAATAAACTGTTTCTGACGGGTCTGATTCTTCGGAGTGAACCACAGAAACCGTCCAGAACCGAGGAAGATCCACTCTGCTCCCAGAATGCAACGCTTCCAGTCCTCATCCACTTGTTTTTGGGCTTTTATTATTATTATCATTAAAGTCTCTGCAGGTCGTTGGAATCCATCAGTTTTACTATAAATACATCGATCAATGAGCTATTAGAGAAAATTGATTAAATAACATTTTTATAAAGATAAAAATATGATTTTAAAATCCCATCCAATGTCATTAAGACCTAAAAAAACATTTGTAGGTGTTTCTGTAAAATAAGGTGAATCTTTTACCGTGGCAATCAGTTCAGTTTGGACTCGGTTTGAACCAGTTCATCTGTGTTTGTTGAACTCTTGTGTGTTGCAGGGACTTGGTGTCGAGTCAGCGAGTCGTCAGCGCCGCCGCCACGCCCTCCAGGAACTTCTTCTCCACGCTGCTGCCGCAGGCCAAACGGGCCCCGATGAAGGCGCCACCCACATCAGGGTCCCCGAGCCAGGCAGCGCTGGGCAGGAAGGAGCTGCCAGCCAATCAGGTGACAGGAGGGGTTTGATCAGCCAATCAGGTGACAGCAGGGTTTGATCAGCCAATCAGGTGACAGGAGGGGTTTGATCAGCCAATCAGGTGACAGGAGGGGTTTGATCAGCCAATCAGGTGACAGCAGGGGTTTGATCAGCCAATCAGGTGACAGCAGGGGTTTGATCAGCCAATCAGGTGACAGCAGGGGTTTGTTGGGCAGTGCTAACTAAAAGGTTAGCTGTGCTAACCCTAAAGCACTAATCGTGAACATTTGGTCCATTAATGCTAAAGCGCTACAACAAACAGCATATTTAATGGAAGCTAATGCTAACGCACAATAACAGCACAGTATTTAGCAGGAGCTAATGCTGAAGCGCTACACCAATACAGTATTTAGTTGAAGCTAACGGTAAATGCTAACTGAAAGACTACAACCCTCAGTCATTAATTTAATTTTGTCTTTAGTATAATTGCTCTATTTATGCCCTGATGTGTTGTATTTGGGTTTATGTGTTTTCCCTTCTGTCTGTCTTTTATTTTGTTCCTATTTGTTTCTTTTTTTAAATAAAGTTATTGGGGAAAAAAGTGGGGAAAATGAGGGGAGGAAATGGAACTGCTGCGTCTTCAAAATAAGAGCATGAATATAAACGTCTAAATACTTGAAGAATTTTTAACAGCCGATAAAACGCAGGTTTCAAAATGTATTTATTGTTTTTATTTTGTTAGCGTGGTTCCAACTGAACCAAAACACAGATTTTTCCCCATTACTTATAATTAAAACCTCTGATTATTTTCAGGCTGTAAAGTCTAAAGAGTCGTCCCAGTCTAAGGAGGTAAAAGCCGCTTCCTGCCAGTCTTCGTCCAGCGAGCCTCCCAGTTCCCAGCCTCAGGCCTTGAACCAGAGCAGCCGACACAGGAGGATCCAGGAGCACGAGAAGGAGAGGAAGGAGCTGTTCTCCAGGCCGGCCCCTCAGGTGCGCCTCACCTGGTCAACGCTCTGAGTCTGAGGAGCTCCAGCTCAGCTTTACGTTTCCCTCAGGCTGCAGAGAGCAGAGCGGACGACGTGGATGCGACCGCAGCCAAGAGCGCGGTGGAGCCGCCGGACTCCTCCGGCAGGGAGGACGGCGGCCTGCAGGTGGAGCAGCCCTTCATCAAACTGAGCCAGGAGGAGTACGGCGAGCATCACTCCTCCATCATGCACTGCAGGTACAGAGTCACACCTGAACACCTGAACGCCGTCAGACTGTAAACCTGAACTCAAACCTGCTGCCTGTCTGCAGGGTCGACAGCTCTGGGCGCCGGGTTGCCAGTTTGGACGTAGATGGCGTCATAAAGGTTCATTTATTTTTATTTTACCATTTTCTAACCTCTGAAAAATCAAACTCACTGTGAGAAACTCTCCTCTCTCTGAAGGTTTGGTCCTTCAACCCCATGATGCAGACCAAAGCCACCATCATGTCCAAGTCTCCTCTGCTGTCCCTGGAGTGGGCCACCAAACCAGACAGACTGGTAAGACTTTAAAACCGGCCCACAGGACGGATCGGTACGTTAGCACAGGACGACGGCTAACCCTGGTGACTGAATGTTTGCGTGGTCAGCTGTTATTAGGCAGCGGCGTTGGGACGGTGCGACTCTACGACACAGAAGCCAAGAAGAATCTCTATGAGATGAACATCGATGAAACTCATCCACGGTAAACCACCAGCAGAAAAGCAATTAGCCTTTAAGGATATTTATTTGACCCTCACAGTCAGGTTTGAGCAGATTTCATAATAAATATTAATGTATAACTGGATCAGAGCCATAAGAACATAAATGCTGTACGAATGGATGAGAGACATTAGCAACCAGCAAACGGATTAGCTGCTAAATGCTACAACCAGTTTGCAGATGATAATTTTTATTGCTATGAAGTTTAAAAAGCAGTGAGAAAAGATTTCATATTAAACTTTTATTCACCAATAATCCAGATTATATTATTAATACATCAGAACAGCAGATTGATAAGGAAAGTTAGCACCTAGCTTAGCGCTTAGCATGAAGCAGCTAAAGAGTTTAATATTTCCTTTGGAATCCGTCAAAAACTTAATTCGGCTTCAAACAAAATTAGTTTTCCATGAATTTCTGGGACCATATCATAAATCAGTAGCCATTTCTGAATGTAGGTTAACAACATGGTAGCTAGCTTTTTAGCAGCTAACTGCTACACTAGTCAATAGAAATAAAACATATTTACTTTATGTCAAAAATGTCAACTAAAGAGGACCAAATGATGCAGATGCTAACCCTCAGCCTTTGACCAGAGGAGTGAATTTATTTAGCTTACTGGTTTTGTCTGTCAGTATTTTGTCGTTAGCCTGCAGCCCCAGCGGCTCGTCGTTCGTCTGCTCAGCTGCGGCTCTCAGCCGCTCTGGAAGTGTTGATTCTGTTCCTCGGCTTCCCATCCCGGTGTCCGGTCAGCTGCTGCTCTGGGACACCAAGACCGTCAAACAGCAGGTGGGGAGCTAACTAGCTTAGCAACATATTAGGGGTCAGGCAGTTAGCACAGAACCGTTTACATCATGAATTAAAATGTTGTTTTAACTGAGATCCAGCAGGTTTTCTGATGCATTGGAGAACATTTAACCTTTGAAAAGGATTTCATGTTAATAACTTCATCCTCTCTGTCTCCCAGCTCCAGTTCTCTCTAGAACCAGAACCAGTCGCCATCAACTGCACCGCCTTCAACCACAACGGGAACCTGCTGGTGACGGGAGCTGCTGACGGCGTCATCAGGCTCTTTGGTTGGTGTTGCTGACC
Organism: Poecilia mexicana; assembly: GCF_051168715.1. Taxonomy (NCBI): domain Eukaryota; kingdom Metazoa; phylum Chordata; class Actinopteri; order Cyprinodontiformes; family Poeciliidae; genus Poecilia; species Poecilia mexicana. The sequence continues at coordinate 26,769,714 of NW_028263381.1, forward strand.
CCGTCAGCTGCCTGTAGTCATGTTTGGGTGGAACTGATTGGTGCGTCTGCTCCCGCTGTAGACATGCAGCGCTACGAGAGCGCCATGAGCTGGAGGGCTCATGACGGAGAGGTTTACAGCGTGGAGTTCAGCTACGATGAAAACACGGTTTTCAGCGTCGGGGAGGACAGGAAGGTGAGTGAGAGCAGCGGGTCGAGTCGTTCTGCTGGTTCCAGCGCTGGGCTGAAATCGGCGTTTGTGTTCAGTTCATCCAGTGGAACATCCACCGCTGTGGGGTGAAGCAGTCGGAGCAGGTCCTGCCTCAGGACGCCACCGGCCCCTTCGTCCTGTCGGGGTACAGCGGCTACAAACAGGTGAGTCTCATCTGACTCGATCACAGAGGATCCAGACCGAACCCGTCGTCATGACGACCGGATTAAACCACAGATCCACAAACTGGATATGATCTGTGTTCCAGGTCCAGGTTCCCAGAGGACGGCTGTTTGCCTTCGACTCTGAGGGCCAACACGTCCTGACCTGTTCCAGCTCCGGAGGACTCATCTACCGAGTGCGTACCCTTCATCGTCTTCCTCATCCTCAGCCCTTTTGCTCCTTTGTAGCCTCTTTGTAAGCGATAGCCTAGCTGAAGGTCTGAAGGGTCGAATCAGTGTAGGTGTGAAACAAAAGTGGTTTTATGTTTTAGTTTTATTATCTGTAGAACATGCTGTGTTTTTAACTGAAGGTGAGCTCAGAGAGGAGCCCTGAGGAACTCCTGATGTTCCTCTGACTCTCTGCTCCTCCTCTTCCAGCTGACCAATGGGGAGCCGGCGCTGGACCGGGTGCTGTCGCTGGGCGGACACAAGGCCCCGGTGGTGACGGTGGACTGGTGCTCCGCCGTCGACTGCGGCACCTGCCTCACCGCCTCCATGGACGGGAAGATCAAACTCAGCACGCTGCTGGCACAAAAGTCGTGACCCTGAAGGCGTCGGGGTCAAAGGTCGACGTAAACGGATCACTGTGCAGTTTCTAATGTTGTCTAACGTCTATTTTTGTTTCATGTTTCATTCATCATTAAAGTCTGACTTAAAGTTTCACCCTAATCTGTCTTCAGTTTGGCTTATTCACCTGTTGAGGCTCAAAGGGGAATCTGAGACTCTGGGTCAGCGTCATGACAGAACTGCAGCTCTGACACAGAGCAGCTGAGCCTGATGTCTGTTAAGATGCATGGAGCAGATATCTTCAGTGTTTGGGATCCACAAATCCAATAAAATGCTATCTATAAATCTATATAAAATATAAATACAGTGGTGGGCACTGCTAACTAAACCTTTTAGTACCGTAAGCTTGTGCTTTACCATTTTACAGAAGCTAATGGTGAAATATTACACCAGCAAGGCATTACGCTTAAGCTAATGGTAAAGCGCTAACTTCTATGAAAAATTTATATTTGCCTGTTAAAGACCACAACACTTGAGCACCAGTTTAATTTGGACATAATTTAAATGTTCTTTAATGCCCTTCTATATTATATTTATGTTTAGATCTTGCTGTCTGTGTTTTATTTTGTTTCTTGTGTCAAAGTATTTGGTGGCGAAGGGGGAACGGAACTGCTGCGTCGTCTTCACCCCTTCAAAATAAGGGCATGAACATAAATGTCAACTTATTTCAAGAATTTTAACATCCTTTAACTAAAACACAAATCTTGAACTTTATTCAACTGACAATTCACAAAGCAAACAAGTAGACTAGCGCTTTATAGAACTTATCCAGAAAAATGCATTTAGAGTAAGCTAAGTGTGCTAAACGTTTTTAAAGTAAGCTAATGCTAACCAAAAATTTAGCTCTGCTACTAGTGTGCCCACTCCTGTATATTGGCTAACAAATCTAGAGCAGTGGTCCCCAAATCCCGGTCCGTGGACCAATTGGTACCGGGCCGCGCAAGAAATAATTAAACCGGATTCTCTCAGTTACTTGTGCGCCAACACTGAGCCCACAAGCAGCAAAATGAGTAAGAAACAGATCAGATGTCTTTGGAAAGTTTCTTAGCAAAGGGGAAAAGGCCCAGAGAAGAGACAGGAGGATGGATTTATCCCGGACCGGTAGGTGAGTCCTACATTACAAGTCGCTCTGTGTAACATGCGGTGACCTGCTAATGAGGCAATGAAGCTTCAAACTGCTTCACCACGTAGAGACCAAGCAGGCTGTGGATATAAGCAACACTTCGGGTGTTATTGTCTCATCACTCCCAGATGGGACCGTCTCGTTGCAGAGAAACAAGCTCAGGGCTCCGTTAGTCGTTATTATCTGAGTTAAAATTTTCACGAAAGTAAAATGTTCGTCTTTGTAGCGCATCTGTATCTTATTTTGAAGGGATATGTAAACGTTACCATAGCGACCACAGTGGTCGAGAGGAGATGAGTAGAGCTTGTGAGTCTTAAGTCTGGTTTAGACGGAAAGATTTAAGGATGTCGGCCGATTCTCCAAACCTCTGTGACCACAGAGCTGATAAAAGAACAACAGGTTCGATCGGTTTGTGTCCAGCCTCAAGGCAGGAGCAACACGAACCGATTCCAGACAAGAACATCCCGATTCCAGAAGAAAATCCACAAAACCCCCAACATATCGGGAATTTAGAATAACCAAACACGGATGAAGATGTAGAAGTGTAACATAGTTAAAATGGTTGAGGTTAAATCCTGCTAAAATGCACCATCTGCTGGTAAAAAGTTGTATTGCATTCACCCTAGAAAGAGCGAGGTATTATGGGTAATCCTCAGAGCCATGAGGATCACTGACGAGGTAACGTGTCTCTGTCATGTGTTAAAGAAATATTATTAATGCATTTTGTGAAGTGCGTTTGTGGTTGTCGTTTTTGCATATTGTTGAAATATGTTCGGTCTGGGTCACGCTAGTTCTGTTATTATGTCGTTTTTGTCGTGTTTGAGAATGTTTAGTTCGTGGGAAAGTGCAGTGGGAATTTCCCACGTGGTAACATTATGGCTCCTCCTTGCAGGAGCTTGTTTTATGCCAGAGACTGACCTTACCTCCATGCCCGTTCTGTGAAATGCAGGTATGTTTTACCAAATCTCCTGTAGCAGATGGTTAGCATGACACTGAGTTTTATATTAACAGTTTTATACAATGATGTGGTTAATTTATGTTTCTGCATTGTTCTAAAATGCAAGGTTATATAAACTAAAACATAAAAATGGCATCCAGTAAATAAAATGTCAGCATTTTATTTTATTTTTCAGAACATTTTAATTAGTTACTTTATTTTCTCTAAAAAGGAGACTCACTGGTTGTCCTTTTATTGTAAGACAAAATCCACTATACGATCACTGTAATTTTAAATTATTTTATTGTGGTTATTGTATTATGGGTAATCCTCAGAGCCATGAGGATCACTGACGAGGAGCTTGTTTTATGCCAGAGACTGACCTTACCTCCATGCCCGTTCTGTGAAATGCAGATGGAGAATTAAAGAAACAGCTGATGCCAACTTGAGCAGCTCCTTGTCGTTCATTACCACACCGATAGAAGCCACCAAAACCACATAGGCCACAGAAGCAATAGTGACAGTTTGTGGAGACATTTTAAGAGATAAAAGAAACAAAAAGAAAAGGCGGTGGATAAAAGACGACGGGAGGAGCCGCTCTATTTGCTGCACTATGATTTGGAGGCAACTCTGTTTTTTCATAGTTAACATTTTTAACTGAATAAACATAAACATATATAATAACGACCTTTACATGTAATAATACACATTTCCATCATCTCTGATGTCCACCGGACTCTCAGTTGCGCGATATGTCAGCTGTTTGGGATTCCCCTCTGTTCTGACGTCACCGCGCTTTCTGATTGGCTACCTGTCACATTCAACAGGTTGTATTCTCGTTCCCAGTCAGGGAAGGGAAAACCCCACAGGCTGCGATAAAAGGGCCAAGACAACCAAATTGGGTATATTCAGGATTTAGTGGGAACACCAACATGGAGAAGCCTCATCTGACGCCGCGGTAATAAAAAGGTTGGGGACCACTGGTTTAACATGTTTGCTTTTTTTATTCAAATATTTTGATCCTTTTATTTTTCATATTTGATCTGAAATTTGATAGAATCACTCATTCATTTTGTAAAAACTATACAGTGAAGTCAAGTTTATTAGTATAGCAGATTTCATAATGAAAAGATAACATACTAATCTATTGTGAAACAAACAATGCCTTTACATTTTGTGAATTGCCATCATCAACATCATTAAGGAAAATAATCATCAAATATACATCAAATATTTTAATCAATATCCCAGTTATTATTAACCAAAGGAAAAATGTTTTTAGCCTCTGTTTAGTAGAATACAATATTTCTTCTGTTTTGCAGTTACATTTTCAGGATGTTTATAGAAGGTCTCTGATGTCACTGAGTGGTCAGTAAATGCAACAACCCAGAGAATACCAGTATGGCTAATTGGAAGGCTTAAAGGGGAAAGCCTCTTGTCTCTAGAAACAAGATGGCTGAATGACTAAGATCAGCACATCTGCCTCTGGTTGAAGGACAAGACTTCTGGGACAATGTCCTCTGGACAGAGGATACCAGAGAGGACATGTTGGACCAAGATGGACAGTACCAAACACAGCAGATCGGCATAATCATTTCATGCTAACTGTAGCACGGTGGTGGAGGGATGGTGATCTGGGCTTCTTTCACCCTAAAACCTGGGTATCTTACAGTTACGGGCTGGACTATGAACTCCTCTGTAGACCAAAGTATTCTGGAGTCAAATGTGAGCATCTGTTCAATAGATGAATTTGAGGTCTGGAGCTCACTCTTTCGACCTGGGTCTGTTTACTTTTACAGAATATTTACTGTTAAAGTAAATAATCAAGATCCTGCAATTGTCTAGTCAAAGTCCAGACCTCAACCTAATTGAAATGCTGTTGTGGAATCTTCAGGGCAAACTCTAATAAACTAAAACAAAGCTGGGAAGAAGAGTGGCTGATGGAGCCAGTTAGAGAACCTGCTAAAGAGAGTTTTTACAGGACTGGATCTGTGAAAGCTACAGACTGTGATGTTTCTGGTCCATCCGGTCTTCAGGTCCAGGTTAGAGTCTGCAGCCTCTCAGGTAGCTGCTCAGGTCTCGGTTCTGACAATATTTTTGCCAGGCCACCCTGAAACCAAAAACATGTATGCTACATGATCTCGTCCAAACACGAATATCAAAGCAGTCCCATCATCACTGCGCCACATGACCCACCATGCCCTGATGCCGTTGGGGTCCCTGACGACCCGTTTGGCGCAGGTGATCGCCGTGGTCACATCGTCCGTCTGGAGTTCTGTGGGAAGATTCAAAAACTGGAACTTCGGGTTTCCAGGAGAACTCCCAAAGTAAACATGAGGATTCAACGCTTACGGCTGCAGTTGATGCCGCATCCGTTGGATCTGGAGACTCCGCCGTCTCTGCACCAGTACTTGCTGTTGATCTGGAAGATGCCGTAGTCGGTGGAGCCGTCTGTGTTACGGTTGGTGGCTCTAGTGTTGAAATGTGACTCGTGTCACATTTCAACACCAGAAATGTGACAATCGGACAATCAGGAAACACCAGACTGAGCATCTGCTGGGTAAAGACTAAACACTGGATAGAAAAGTCATCCATCTCCCTTCAGGGGTACAAGGGAACTGGAGTCTCTGCCTGGTTTAGCGCAGCTGGATCCAATGATGCTCATTAGAAGGTCTAAGAAGAGCATCGACCTGCTGAAAAGGTTGTTGCTGCCACCTTGGGTCCTGGAGGCCCAAGGTGGGCCTCCAGGACCCACCTTGGGCCTCCAGGACCCACTTTGTTCCTCCAGGACCCACTTTGGGCCTCCAGGACCCACTTTGGGCCTCCAGGACCCACTTTGGGCCTCCAGGACCCACTTTGTTCCTCCAGGACCCACTTTGGGCCTCCAGGACCCACTTTGGGCCTCCAGGACCCACCTTGGGCCTCCAGGACCCTCTTTGGGCCCCCTGCTCTAAACCAACATTTAGCGGAAGCTAACGCTAAAGTGCTGCATCAACGCAGAATTTAGCATAAACTAAAGCTAATTTCTCCTAACCCGTAAAAGTGATATAACAGGAAAAAGAGAAGAAACTGAACTGATGTGGTTTTTATGCTCTTCAAAATAAGAGCATGAATATAATCGTCTAACTGAAGAATTCTTAAGTCCATAACCAAAACCAGATGTCAAACTTTATTCAACTGAAAGTTTACAACAAACTATTTATGTGGGAACAATAATTTAGAGTAAGCTAAGTTGTTAAATGTTTTCAAAGTTAGCTGAAGCTAATCAAAGCGAATTAGCTGCTATCCCCAGATTAGCAGAAGTGCTAATATAGACTCCCGATGCAGAGTGAGGGGCTTCTTTGATGTCAAGGTTTAATTTCCGTCTCTTAAGTCAAATAGTTTGGTACCCAGAGGAGAAGCAGGTTCATTAAGGAAATATTTTCTGTTTCATCTCCAACAAGGAAGAAGATGCCAGACTCGGTACATTTTGGTTTAATAAGTTTATTTCTTACTTTCAGCTCAGACATTTGAATATTTTGATCCTCTCGGTTTTCATAATTGACCTGAAAGTTGATACAATCATTCATGTTTCTAAACATATGCAGTGATATAAAACTAGTTTCTTCCAGACACGACGAAGCAGGACAGCAGCCTCTGCTCATCTGAAGCTGTAGGTTAAATACAAGGTTCCCCCTGTGCTCAGGTTGCACCAGCCGCTGTAGGTTCCCCTCTTGGAGATCACAGTTGTGCAGCCTCCCAGATAATCGTCGAAGACGGCGCTCCTGTCGTAAACTTTGACCGTCAGTCGGCCACCCAGCTTGGCGCTGTAGTAATTGAAGGTCTGAGGCCAAGAAGGATCTCGATTGCCCCGCACAAAAGACGTTTGACCCATAAAGATGGATCCGTAGTAGACTTTCACGTAGCCGTCCGGTTTGCTGTATTTGTTAGGCCGCAGGTTTTGGGCCCTGAGGTTGGAGACCCTCAGGTAGGAGTGAGCCAGGCCCACACAGCAGAGCAGCAGGACGATGAGAGGAAGGCTGGAGGCCATGACTCAGGAAGCTGCAGACAAACACAACTTATCATCAGGATGAGCTGATTCTGCTGCAGGCCTGAAACTCTGAACTGTCCAAACTCCCTCTGGGTTTCAGTTCCTTTCATCTGTCAGACTGAACTACCCCATCAGGATGAAACCCTTAAAGCAGGGATGGACCTGTGTTACAACACGAAGCAGGCCAACACATCAACAGGCTACAGCAGTAAAGCCGTTTATCACGTCTAGAAACTAAGGAAGAAAATAGTCAATGAAAAGAGAAAGTTTTACCTGAACAGGTGATCAGAGATCTGAGCTTCTCTGCTCTGGTTCCTGCTTATAAAGACCAGAGCAGAGGAGGAGACTCATCTGATTTTATGACTTTGTTGTGTTCAGAGAAATTGAAACTTTATCATGTTGACAAAACAAAACCTTCATGAAACATTAACTGCTGCTGAACGTGCGGTTTATCTTTATTATTTTATAACTGACATCAAGAACTCTGGCTCAGACCTGGAGCTGTGGATCATGTTTGCTCACCTGTCCAGGTGCCACATCAAATCAGATTAATGCACATGGATCCAGGGGCGTGCAGAGACATTTTGGGGGCCAGGGGCTCACAAGCAGGGAAAACGGTGCCTTGTGCAGCATGTGGAGCTGCAGCTGCCTTCATGGTGTGACGAATATTCAGATAAAGTTTAAACATCAAGAGCCAAACAGGGTCTGATGCAGATGGTT
>NW_028263381.1:26782500-26797500 GCF_051168715.1 Poecilia mexicana
TTCGGTGTTTTCAGGGTTCTGACGACGACGACGAGTCCAAAGACGGCGAGGACAAAAATGGTGGAGACAAGAACGGCGGGGACAAGAACGGCGGGGACAGACATGGAGACGACACGGAGCAGAAGGGCGGAGACGAGGGGACGAAGGACGAGGAAGAGGAGGAGGAGGACAAAGAGGACGAGAAGGATTAGCCGATCCCGGGTCCAAACGTCGGAACCAAAGACTCAAACTGTCGCTTTCTTCTTCTCTGTTTTTCCTCCTGGAGTCGACGAGCCGGACCCTCACTACGGTTGTTATGGAAACGGACCTAGACAGGAAGAGGATGTTGAACGAGTTGGTTCTGATGAAGATCTGATCGGAACCAGACCGATCTGGGTCGAAGGGCGGAGCAGCTCAGTGGCGGAGCTTCATCGCCGTGACAACACTTCCCATGATGCTTTGCGGGACAGAGTCCCGGCCTCCCAGGGCTGGACCGGGACTCCAGAACTGTTTCAGAGTTCTGACCCGTTTAGGAAACGCTTTCCGGGCTTTTTGGACTCGTTTGGTCCAGAATTGCAGAACTGGACCTGGAACCAGAACCGGACCTGGTTCCACACCTGGAACCAGAACCAGACCAGGAACAGAACCGGCTCCGGTTCCACACCTGGAACCAGAACCGGACCTGGTTCCAGACCTGGAACCAGAACCAGACCTGGAACCGGACCTGGTTCTGTCTGACCGGGTCATGTGTACATAAACCCGACTTCCTGTTCCGTTAATCAAACTGCGGCTCTCAAAGTTTCTGTCCCGGTTTTGTTCAAACCGTATTTTAGCCCGGTCCAGTTCTGCAGAACCTCGGTACCAGTATTTTGACACATCTGGATTCACTTTTTATTTGCAGATGTCGTCCAGAAAAGTTTTCCACCCCTCTGAGGTCAAGAGGTCATGACCCCAGAGATGTTCCCACAGATTAATTTCTGGGTTAATCTAATGACTTCCTGATTGGAGCTCCTGTCCAATCAGGATGGATTGTGGGAGGAGCTAAAATATGAATTCAGGCCTCGATGACATCACAGAATGACATCACAGAAGGTTTGAGCCTCAGCTGGCTGCTCAGTCAGCTACATGAACAGATGTTTCCGTTTGTTCCAGCTGTTTATAACCAGCTAACCTGAGTTTTTATGATTAATCAGCATTTATTTTGATGGTTCCAGCGCAGGTCTTCCTGTGACCTTTAACCCGGAAGCCTCCTCATCATCACAGACACTGTGAAGGTATCACTTTCCATCGTTAGGCTTTCTTCAAATATGATTATGGAAACATTGCTTCAGTTCGCTCATGGGTCGCAGTGCTGCCCCCTGCAGGCCGGGCGGTGCTGCCCCCTGCAGGCCGGGCGGTGCTGCCCCCTGCAGGCCGGGCGGTGCTGCCCCCTGCAGGTGCTGCCCCCTGCAGGTGCTGCCCCCTGCAGGCCGGGCGGTGCTGCCCCCTGCAGACCCGGCGGTTCTGCCCCCTGCAGACCCGGCGGTGCTGCCCCCTGCAGGCCAGGCGGTGCTGCCCCCTGCAGGCCGGGAGGTGCATTGCAGTTTTAAACTTCATTATGCGTTTCTGACGGCTGGAACCATCTGAGAAAAACACTTAAAAATTAAATGTGAACATCTTCTGTCGCATTTTAGTGAATTTGTCGGGTGAAACCGACCTGCAGGACGTCGGATCAGATCCGATCAGCTGCAGCAAGTAAAGAAGGAAGGAACCCGGATGTTCTTCCTCCTTCATGCTTTAACATGTTGAATCTTTTAAAAAGATCAAAACTGAGTCATTTAAGGCAGAAACCTAAAAGGACTTAAAGCAAACGGGTCGGATCCTGTTTGGTTCTGCTGCTTCTAAAGCTTCTAATTTCATATCGGCATTAATAACTAATGTAAATACCTCTTAAATGCACTCTTGTACCTTTCTGTTGGTACCAGACTACCAACAGCGCTGCGTTTGTGAGCTCGTTTAAAAACTGGACAAATCATGTCCCATACTCCTCGATTTTTCTTCTCAGTTTCTGATGTTTCAGTTTGGAGATTCATCACAGCTGGGGTCCATCTACGGAAGCTCTTAGGGACAAACTCACTGAAACAGTTTCTACGCAGGATGTAAGCGAGTTTACTCTGGTTTTCAGTGTTTCTGTTGCTTAATAAAAACGCTTCACACCAAACCACACTGCTCTGTTTTTATTGGAAAAAATCACTGTATGTTACAGTCAGAGGCTTTTTCAGATTGTTGCAACACTGACTGCTACTGGAGCTGCTTCCTGCCCACAGCAGCAACATCCACATTGATTCTATGAAGATACTTGGATGATGTGAGTCATAACACTTAATTTCTCTTTGGGATAAATGAAATTCTTCTGAATTGAATAAAAAAACTGACAGGATTTTAGAAATGCTTTATTGTTTAGTTGACTGTTTTGTTGGATTAGATTTGTTAGACATTATCTCACATAAAGGACAGATATTAAAATTAGTAACATCTGATCTTAGTGCGGAGGAAATATTTATTAAAGTCATAAAAAATCTTCAAAAAGTCCCTGTTTTGTGTGGAGAAGCGTCCGCCAATCACATGTAAGAAAGGAGGTCAGGTGACTGGATCTTGGCCGCCATCTTTGTTACTGGCGGTGAAGCCTTGTTTGGATGGTGAAGGGGGAGAGCAGCAGAGTTTAACCCGGGAGAAGTAGCTGCTGTTTGGGCTGAAACATGGTCCAGACGTGCTCAGCGTACGGCTGTAAGAACCGGTACCACAAAGACAAGGACATCTCATTCCACAAGTAAGCGGACCGGAACCAGATCTGAGCGCCGGGAGTCGTTAGCTGCTGTCGCTGTAGCCGATAGAAACCTGCGGCCACCGCCTTAAATCTGATCGCGCTTCTTTACGGCTTATTACGACAGGAATGTAGCGCAGGCGGCAACTTCATGGTGCGTTCAACTGCATCCCGTAATTAAAATAAAACGTGTAAATAATAATCAGGTAACTATAGGGCGCTTCAAGCTGTGGTCATTTTGTTTAATTAATTTTGAGTTTGAGCTCCTAAAACGTTAATGTTGATAATGGTTGGTTGAATTTTATAACTATCGGTAAGTCAGGAGTGTGTATTTTACCAGGTGTGAACGCATCCTCAAGTAGGGTGTTTTTTATGTTTACGCTGAGCCGTAAAACTCAGTATAGATGGCCTACTGATTTTTATTTATTTATTTTTACAATTAATTTGTTTTACCGTCTTTAAAGGTACTGGGCCACTTTTAATCAAATCTGTGCTTCTTACACCAATCAAACCGGAAACATGTTGTTTAGCATTCATTAGAGAGAACTTGAAACTCCAGCTGGTGTTTGTATTTACTCCATGTGAGAGAGTTATAACATTGAGACATTTAGTTTTTACAGATAAAAAAAACACCTCAGTGTTGCTGCAGTTTGAAAACAACAGCACTTGAAAACGTCAAAGCAGATTTAAAACGCAGTTTATGACGCACAAAGTTTTTATTTTATTCGTAAAAGATGAAAATAGGGTTATTTTATACTACATAGACAATTATTAGACTTACAAGTCTTATTTTGGAGGATTGTTTTTATTAATGAACATGTCCAGAGCTCTCAGTTAATCCAAAGTGTTAATAAATCTAAATGTGAATGTTTACGAAAGTGTGAAAAACACACGATATTCTATCCTGCTTTTAGAATTATAAACAACTTTCCAATAAACATTTCTGACGTTTAAAACGGTGACAGTCAGTGACCAACATGGCCGCCCTTCCTGTTTGGCCTGCTCAGGTTTCCTCTGGCGCGGCCGGACGTCTGCAGGAAGTGGGTGGCGGCGATGAGGAGGAGCAACTTCAAGCCCACCAAGTACAGCAACATCTGCTCCCAGCACTTCACCCAGGACTGCTTCAAGAGGGAATGCAACAACCGGGTCCTGAAGGACAACGCCGTGCCCTCGCTGTTCGGCTTCGGCCTCAGCATGAAGGTCAGAGGTCACATGGGTCGGTGGTCTGTCTGATTATCCATCCATCTCATCATCTCTCCGTCTCTTTGTCTGTTTTTCTCCTCCAGGCAGAATCTCTAGAGAACCCGTTCTCCTCAGAGATCGACTTCCCGCTCCCCCTGCCGGTGACCTCTGACCCTGCGCCAGCGGAGGAGGCCGGCGGCGGCCCGGCGGTGGTGAGTGGCGACCATAACTACACGGCGGAGGACTCGGCGCAGCAGAAGCGGCGCATGGAGCAGCTGGAGGAGCAGCTGGAGCTGCTGCGGCGCAAACTGAAGACGGCGCAGCAGAAAGTCCGCCGGCAGCAGCGGCAGCTCAAGAGGCTGCGGGCGGGGCGGGGGGCGCGGGCCGGGCATGGGCCGCCCGCCGACCGCTACGTGGTCGTACCCAAACACCTCTACCACACCCTGAAGGGGGTCCAGTGACAGAACCAGAACCAGAACCAGGGTTCCCTCTGACCAGCCAGACGGTTTGCTGGTCTGGACTTCAGGAACGTGGACGATCAGCAGCAGTGGGGCCTCCTGCACAACCAGCAGCTGCTTTATGTAAAATAATGTAAATAAATGAGGGATTTGACGATGACTTTATGTTTTTGTTCAGGCAGAACTCCAGAGTTATTCTCACATCTTCAGCTGTCTCACCAAACCTCCACATCTTTTTTATTTTGGGGTAACTTAAAGGGGGAGGAGTGGGTGGGAGGGCTGAGTAAACATGCACACCACACTTTTCAGATTTCCATTCACTACTTTACAAAGTAAAATATGAAAAATATTTTGGTTGAAATGTTGCAGGTGGGTGTGAATACTTTGAACGTTTTTACCTCTGACTGATGTTTGTGGAAAAGTAAGTGCACCCTCAGGACTTCATCATCATCATCCTCATGGGTTCAGCTGCTCGCCTGACCAGCAGGTGGCAGCAGAGAACTGTGAGTCAGAAATGAGTCAAGCATGAAACACAAACTGGATTTTATTCTGCAGATTTCTCCTTTAATGGAGGATAAAATCTGATGGAAGGAAGAACTGCAAGGATTCACAAAATCTGGAAGAAAAAAGGCAAATTATGTATTTTAAAAAAAATCTGACCAAATTTATTTTTCTACTAACATTAAAAGTCATTTGCAAGTAAAAATAAATCCTGCAGGTTAATATTCACATGTTGGCAGATTATTTAGAGATGTTTTTAATCTGAAATTATTCTGTCATATTATTATTATTGTTTTCATTATTTTCTAAATATTTTTATTCTCCTGGTAGTTAATTCTAATATTCTTCTCTGTTTATAATAACTACTTATTAATATTATTTAAGTCATTTTTATTCCAAAGCTAATGTCATTTTTTCTTCTATTGATATTGATACAATAATTATTAATTATATATTTTTAATGTCTGGACTTTTTCAAGTCACATAATCATATTTTTACTTCCTGTCCTGAAATATTAAATATTTGACTCAGTTTCATGTTTTCATCTGCAGTTAAATATCAGTTATGATCAATCAGATCCATTTATCAGTTATTATTCATAAATCAATAAACTTTAACTGGACAGAAAATCCTGGTTCTGGTTCTGGTCCAAACCGACCCAGCAGACAGAACCGGTCTCTGTGCGTCACTGTGAGTCGCCGGTCGTCACGGTGACGCATGGCGGGCGGAGGCCGTCTGACATCAGCCTCCTGTGGGGTTAAAGGGCGTCGCCATGACACACAGTAACAACAGGCTGTCACCTCGGTGGTGTCGGAGCGGCCCGGCCGGGGCGGTTCTGGTTCTGACTCACGTCTGCGTCTGGTTCTGTCGTCATGGGAACGCATCAGAGCGACCCGGCGGCTTCCTTCACTCCAGAAAACCTGCAGCCAGCCGGTTTGGGCCGAACCGGGTTATAAACCAAACGCTCATTTATTCCAGTCAGATTCATGATTCTAGATTTTATTTCTGTTAATCAATAAAAACACAATTATTAGATCATTTCATCAGACTCATAAAACATCAAGTTATTAAACTGCTTCTGTTTGCTTTTACCTGCTGCTTTACTAACTTCCTGTGGCAGCTGGCTGTGCTACCATAATAACACTATTTCTAATATTTTTTGGGTTTCTAATAAAACAAACAAAAAAACATAATTATAAATATTTTACTGTTAAAATGTCGTGATTTAAAAATCATCATTTTAAACGTTTTCTGCGCATAATGTGACTTTAATCCTGATCAATTCAACTGGAAATCACCAGAAAATATTCTAGAAATAAAAATACAAACGTGTCCGCCTTTATGCTAATGTTATATTAGCATATGATGTGGAGAAAAGCATCGTTTTTAAAACGATCCCGTTAAAGATCAAAGTTTTTACTCTTAAAAATCCAAACATGTAGAAACGAGCAGATGTGAGTCGGAGCGCTGAGCAGGAAGCTTCCTGTGACTCACCGCTAAATCTGGAAGCTAACGATAATCTGAAGGTTCAGACAGTGGAGCAAATCAAGGCGGGATTAACGGGTAAACAAACACGCATCGTTTTCTCAGGTTTGTCAGCTTTACTTCATTAATCTGCAAACAGTCAGGCTGAGGATGAGGAAGATGAAGGTGGCTCTGTGATCTGCAGGTTTCAGCTGCTGATGGAGGCTGACAGGAAGCTGAGATGCTGCTGCTAATATTTCACAATAAGAGTCCTTCAGAGACTTTTACAGATTTTAGATAGTTTACAAACAAATCTTATTCTACAAGCGGTGCTGTGGTTGGGTTGCTAGGTAACGGGCGGAACTCTGCTGGGGTTGCTAGGTAACGGGCAGTGCCTGCTGATTTGTGACGTTACATTTTGGAGGTTTTTAAGTAGATCATTTAGAAACCAAAAAACTTTGAACTTATTACCAAAAACCAGCTGGGTGTTTTGTTTTTTTAGGATGTTTGTAGAAGCATTAGAAACCCGGATGTATAAAAACATCCAGAACGTGAATGTCCCATAACAGGTTGGATTTAAAGTTAAACCGGTTCCTGGTTCTCTGCTGTTCAGACCTGCTGAGGCTCCAAGCAGCATCAGGATGTTCAGACTGCGTTGGTTCAGTCATGAAATAAATGTGAAATAAATGTATCATTAATGTTTAATGTTTGAAAGGTCAGGTGACCTTCTGCTTCCTCTTCCATCTGCAGGTTCAGGAATTCGTGGTGCATTCAGGAACAACTGGAAACTCCATTTTCACAAAACTTCTTTTGGTCAACCAGAAAATGTGGATTTCCTACTGAGGACTTGAAATTGTTGTTAAAGGCTTTTCTGGAGAAACAGTAAAGACTATAAATGTTAATGTTCAGTATTTGTTTATTCTCCACACTCAATGCCAGGCAAGTAAACAAAGGAAGAAATGAAATTGTTTACTTTTATGAAAGAATGAATATTTAGAACGTCTTCCAGCTCCAGTGCTAATCTTTACACAATTTCGTATTTTGTAAATTTCATATTAGTATTTTTCGTAATGTTGAACATTTTCGAAGTCACATTTTCCTTCTTCCAGCCTTTTTCTGAGATTAAAGTCAAATCTTCAACTTTTGGAGTTCAGAAATTTCCAATTTTTTTTCTAGAACATTTCTGTGGTTTTTCCCTCCGAACATCCTGATCATCCTGACCATCCTGACCATCCTGATCCTGACCATCCTGACCATCCTGACCATCCTGATCCTGACCATCCTGACCATCCTGATCCTGACCATCCTGATCCTGACCATCCTGACCATCCTGACCATCCTGATCATCCTGACCATCCTGATCCTGACCATCCTGACCATCCTGACCATCCTGATCCTGACCATCCTGACCATCCTGATCCTGATCATCCTGACCATCCGACCATCCTGACCATCCTGATCATCCTGACCATCCTGACCATCCTGACCATCCGACCATCCTGACCATCCTGACCATCCTGACCATCCTGACCATCCTGACCATCCTGACCATCCGACCATCCTGACCATCCTGACCATCCTGATCATCCTGACCATCCTGACCATCCTGACCATCCTGATCATCCTGACCATCCTGACCATCCTGACCCCTGTAACGAGCCTCCCGCCCGCCGTTGCCAGACAGACGGACTGAGAGGGAAAAACTCCCTGCAGCTGCTGCTGCATGAAATCAGATGAATTTATGCCGCTGCCTCTTTGTGTTCACGCTGCTGCAGAACAAGCTGAGCGGAAACTGATCACATCTGATCAGAGTTCAGGCGGCAGTGCGGCGACACGCACGTTCACGCAGCCATGGACTAATGGCGTCCGGCTAAAAATAATAATAATAACAACCAAAATGCCTCCTGGTGAGTCTGCAGCTGCTGGCCCACATCCAGAGGATTCACCATGTGAACATGGGGGTCAGCGGGCAGAATGGTTTCATTTGACTCGTTTTCTTAATTTTCATGAATTAAAACAATAAAACTGCATTATTTAGTTATTACATTTATTTTCCGTATACCTACAATCAGTTTTTATTCTTTATTTATTGTTGGGAAAATATCTACAGCATGTCTTTAATTTACATCAGATTTTCCGCAGGTGAAGAAGCTCTCAGCGTTTCCCTCATGATTCACTGTAAAAACAAGATGTTTGGTTTTATTAATAATTATTATTATGTTTTGTGTTTTTAATGGTTACTGCAGTTTTTCCTTGAACTCAGTTTGGTTTGTTGTTCACAAGCTTTTTGCACGTCTGTGTTTGTTTGGGCCACCAGGTCATCGGAGGGTTATCGCTTCCTGCCACGCATCGCCATGGTAACCGGTGCTGGAAACCTGACCTGCTCTGCAGTAAACACAGAAAAAACAGATGAAGACGATAAATGAGCCAATCATCCCGAAATCCAAACATTTCCTGGAAAAACGCAACAAGAGCAGAAACTCGGGGTTCATAAATATGATTAAGATGTTTTGTCTATGGAATATATTTGTACTTTAATTATTCAAAATAAAACAGAAATAAAAAACCAAACCATAAATAAATGGTTTAAGTTGCTCTTCAAAATATTAACCATCTGAATATGATCCAGCTCTTTGTAGTTTATTATGCAGTTAATTGATGAATTGTTTGCTGCTTCAAGCTGCAGAAAGTAATTTATACAAATATTATTTTACATAGTTGTTAGCTCAGCGCTGTCAATCATGCCTGAGTGCGCGCTGCTTCTCCTCGTCCTGTAACGGTGAGTTGTTTCTCTATTAGCCATTAGATTGATTGACAGCGCTAAGCCCCGCCTCCTGGCTCTGATTGGTTGTTTTTGGTTGAGAGCCCAGGATTTTTTAAACAAACATGTTCTTTATGAGAGTCACACCCTGCCGCTTTAAAAGAGGGAGAATAAAAAAGTAGAAACATAAAAACCTGAACTTTGAAATTTATTTTCATCAAATTATTGGAGGAAAAAATAAAAGTTCCTCTTCATCTCAGAGCCGGATCAGTTCTGGTTCCCACAGTCAGAACCTCCAGAGCCAGAACTCAACCGGACCTGGTTACTGGTTCCAGTTGGTGTTCCTGCTGGTCCTGCTGGTTCCGCTGGTTCTGCAGCCTTGGGGCTTCTGGACCGCCTCGGCCTCCTCTGCTGGTTTCCAGAGTTTCCAGGCGGTTCCGTAGTTTCAGTCGAGCGTCTGCAGATTGATCACTCCGGTTTGTGTTTAACCTACTTAGGCAGAGAGCGGCGCGCTAAGCCGAGCCCCCTGCAGGATTTAACATTTCCAACTGTCAGGACGAATTAACCGGCACTAATTCCACTTTCATCCGTGGCTGCGCGGCGCGGCGCTGCGCGGCGCTGCGCGGCGCGGCGGTGACTCACCACGACGAGCAGGAAGCTCAGATTCTTTTCAGCATCCATGTTGATTAGACTCTGATCTGCTCCTGGGGGCTTCAGGCAGGAAATGAAGCATCAGGGTCGGATTTACTGGACAATTATTTCAGAAAAAGATATTATTAGATCATTTCAAGAGAGAGAAAAAATCAATAATTTATTCTAAACTGATCAGAAAATTTATTTTTCTTTCTTAAAAACTTAATATCATGTATGTTTTTACATTCATTTAATTATGTACCTTTCCATTAGTGGTGGGATTCTGTTAAAATGTTTAATAGTTGCAGGGTCTGTAATTAATTAAACCTAATTAATGAAAACTATATCAATAAAATCAGCAACATTTTCAATTCAAAAACATTTTAGCTGCTAAATTATTGAACAAACAAACATAATAAACATCAGCAACTTGAACACAACAGTCTTTTCCGGCGTCCAATCAGATCGTTCAGAAGTTCAAACCCTCAGAGGGAAAAGAGAAGCGGCTTCGTTGTTGTTAGCGGATGTAGCTGCGCTAACAACAACGCAGCTACGTTAAAACATAGCACTAAAATCTATGAAGTTAAAGTTCCAACCCTGGTTTTTAAAAATGTAATCATAAATAAAGTCTTTCTGTAAGTGGGATTTATTGAGCAAAACTGACTTTCTGCATGTTTTTGTAAATCTGTTTGAATGAACTGATTCTAAAACCAAACACTTTAAAAAAACCTGTAGGTATTTTCTGGCAACAAGTTGATGTTTTTTAGTGTCTGGAAAATTATTTCAAAAACCTCCCTGTTATGACGTCACTGTCCCGTTACCTAGCAACCCAAACGGAGCTCCGCCCACTTCATTATGAGAAGACGATAACAGTCGGCTGGATGAATGTTTTACAGTGTTCATTTGTTTGCAGCCATTTTCCTGTCTAAAGTGTAAACACTGAGTTGTGGGCGTGGCCAGCAGCAGCTCATTTGCATAAAAGTGACAGAAACCCTGAAATAGCTGGTTCTGAAGGAAATTCACTGAGGAAGTGAATTCTCATCATCTGAGATTGATTTTATGTAAGAACAGTAATGAACGTGTTTTTATGAGCCGTAGACGCATCCTATCGGCTTTAAAGGGAAACATTACCGTTCCCTTTAATTAAAGCCAATTACCCTCACAAAAAGCCTTTTCATTAGTTTTATGTTTTATTCTGGAAACTTGAACTTATCGCTTCTGGCTCAGCGGCCTCAGAAGTCTGAAGGAGCCGAGACGTTTTGACCCGGACGTTGAGGCTGCGCAAAGGAGAGAGAGACAAAAACACACAGATTCAACCGAGATCACGGAGGTTACACCTGAAGACAGACAGAGACAGAGAGAGAGAGACAGAGAGAGACATAGAGAGACAGAGAGAGAGAGAGAGAGAAAAACAGAGAGAGAGAGAGAAACAGAGAGAGAGAGACAGAGAGAGAGACAGAGAGAGACATAGAGAGAGACAGAGAGACAGAGAGAGAGAGACATAGAGAGACAGAGAGACAGAGAGAGAGAGACAGAGAGGTTTGAGGTTTAAAATGCCTTTATTTCACACTCCTTATGTCAGACAACAAAAAACAAACATAAACACAAACTCAAAAAAAAGGAAAAACTAAAGATGCCTCATCCAATGTACACAAAACATCATTAATACCCCACTTGCATACAAAACCATCAATGTTCTTTGTCAACTTAAAAAACTCAAACTCCACACGGATCCGAGCGATTATCAGCCTCTTAAATAAAACACCAGCATCATCTGTTTGATGACCGTTCTTTTTGTTTCTCCTTGACAACCATATTGCCAGTTTTGCAGTCCCAGAAATAAAATTCAAAAGAATGTAAATAGATTTCTTTCTCGCACAATACCTTGGGCCATAAATAAAAACACAATTAGAAAACTGTTCACCAAAACCACCAAACAAACGACCCAAAAGAACAAAAAGAGGCTTCAGTCTTAAACATTCAACAAATAAATGAGATAAAGTTTCATCTTGAGAACAATAACAACAGGAAACACTAACGCCAGGATGAAGGTGTGCCAGATACCTGTTTGTAGCTATGGCCCCATGCACAATCCTCCACTGGAGGTCACCCACCCGCTTCTCAACGGGGGGTTTGTACAGGGACCGCCAACAGCCTCTTGGGGTAGAGCTGGAGTCAAAAAACTCAAGCCACTTCGACACCCTCACTTCTGCCAGAGAGCGTAGATTCAGCACCTTCACACAGACATGGTACAAAGCTTTCCTCCCCAGGCCTTCAAAATAACCCAAAGGTGTCGCTTGGAGAGACAACAACTTCTCTGGCTCATCCTGCCACTGATCCACTGCAGGAGAGACGATCAGGGAAGGAAACTCGTACTCATCATCCCATTGGTCAGACAGAGTACTGTTAACAGCAAACGCTCTGATGGAAACTGGCAGAGAGGCACACGTTTCTTCTTTCAGCCTTAATGCGAGTCTGTTGGACCGTATGTGTAGACTCTCCATCAGACTGACCACAGACAGCTTCATCAGGTGACCCAGCTTCACACAGCCTGCTTCCCTCATCCTAGACCTTAGCGTACCAGATGAGAGGAGCTGTGACGAGAGGAAACTGTTTTCAAACAGAGGCTCTTCAAAAACCCACATTCCAGGTGTTGCCTCAGTCTCTCTCTCAAAGGTGAGAATCTTCCAAGCGTTTATCACAGACTGGTAAAACGGGGTGAGACCAGTCAGATCCAGAGATCCTTGCCTCAGCAGAAAGAGATGTTTATCATATCCCATACGTCCTGCTTTCTTTAGCAGAAGACGCGCCGTATCCAACCATGGCAGTCCAACTCCATATAACAGCTTCTGCAGAGTTTGAAGCCTGAACGCCGCGATCCGCGACATGATGTCGATAAGTCCTTGTCCTCCCTCTTCCACAGGTAGATACAACGCAGCAGCTCTCACCCAATGGCATCCAGACCAGAAAAAATCCACTAGAGTCCTTTGGAGACGTTGTATAAGAGAGGATGGCGGCGTCAACACAGTCAGTTTATGCCAGAGGGCCGAAGCAACCAAGTTATTAACTACCAAGACTCTTCCCCTGTAAGATAGCTGAGGTAGCAACCATTTCCATCTAGATAATCTGGCACACACTCTCTCCATGACACCCTCCCAATTTTTTCTCAAAACAGCTTCTGTTCCCAAATGAACTCCCAAAAATTTTAAGCCCTGATCGACCCAGTGAATATTTCCTGGCAATACGGGGAGATTATTATTTTTCCACGGGCCAACTTTCAAAGCAGAACTTTTCTCCCAGTTAACTTTAGCTGAAGAAGCTTTTTCATAAAGCTCTAAACAATGCTGAAGACCCATAACGTCATTCTGGTTCTTAATAAAAATGTTAATGTCGTCAGCATAAGCAGAGACTATTAAACTTGGATTATTAGGCAAACCTGGAAGAACAAGGCCAGTGAGGGTGGAGCGAAGTTTATGTAAAAGCGGTTCAACTACAATAGAGTACAACTGTCCAGATATGGGACAGCCTTGTCTAATACCCCTCTGAACTTTAACAGGACGACTTAATCCTCCCCCAACTTTAACAACACAAAACACTTCATTATATAATAAACCCAATAAAGAAATAAAACCTTCACCAAATCCAAATGCTCTTAATGTAGAAAAAAGAAAACAATGATCGACTCTATCAAAAGCTTTTTCCTGATCCAAAGAAATAATTCCAACATCAATTTCATATAATTTACAAATGTCAAACAAATCTCTTAAAAGAAAAAGATTGTCCTTAATAGATCTTTCAGGTACACAATAAGATTGATCTCTATGTATGATAAGTTCTAGAATAATCCTCAACCTGTTAGAAAGCACTTTAGAAAATAGCTTGTAGTCCACACAAAGGAGAGAAACCGGCCTCCAGTTCTTCAACAGAGTCAAGTCGCCTTTCTTTGGAAGTAGGGAAAGAACAGCTTGCCGACAGGATGATGGTAAGATGCCTGTTACAGTGCACTCCTGCAGCACCTCCCACAAGTCCTCTCCCAACAGCCTCCAAAAATGTTTGTAGAAGTCTGCAGGTAGACCATCTAAGCCTGGACTCTTTCCAGAAACCATCTGACCAACCGCAGCAGTCAGTTCTTCCATTGAAACTCCAGCATCCAGAACATCCCGATCTGCAGCGGTAAGCTGAGGAAGATCATCCAGCAAAGTCTCCATAGAGCTTCTGCTACAGGTCTGCTTCTTGTAGAGGTCACTGTAGAAGGCCACAGCATGTTCTTTCATAATGCTGGCATCAGCAGTCAGCGCTCCATCAGGAAGTCGGAGGCAAACCAGCTGCTTCGCCCGGCTGACACTCCTCTCCAAATTAAAAAAGAAAGATGTCGGGGCATCCATGTCCTTCACCGTAGTAAACCTGGACCGAACTAAAGCCCCTTTGGCTCTTTCATGTAAAAAACAACTTAACTGATCTTTCTTAAGTTTAAGCTGATTATTAGCATCAGTTGACAAGTTATTTTCTAATTCTTTAATCTCATTTTCTAAATTCTGAATCACTTTTTTAATTTTATCTGTAGAAAAACTTGTATATTGTTGACAAAACACTCTAATCTGAGCCTTTCCAACCTCCCACCACTCAGTTAGAGACATAAACTCTGATTTTTTTGTTTTCCATAGTTGCCAAAAGTTACTAAAACTTTGACAAAAGAAAATATCATTAAGTAGTTTCGTATTAAAATGCCAATACGATCTGTATTTAATATTACTTGAACAAAGAAAATCCAAGTAAACCAGGTGATGATCAGAAAACCCAACTGGAGAAATTAAACAGTTGGACAATCTATTTCTATAAGTATCTGAGATATAAAATCTGTCCAACCGAGCCCCACTCACTACCCCATCCTTCATTTTTACCCAGGTATACTGTCTATCCTGAGGATGTTTAGTCCTCCAAGCATCAACCAAGCCCAGCTGCGCTGTCACCTCAATCAGCTTAGAAGAAGATGGAGGATGAGGTTCTTCCCCGGTTCTGTCAGTTAGAAAACTAGCAGTGCAGTTCCAATCACCCCCCAACACAACACATTCATTTTGATTGGACTGCTGCAAAAAATTATACATGTCCTGAAAAATCTTAATCCTTTGATCCCCTTGATTTGGCGCATAAACATTCATAAAACAGAAAAGGGTTTTTTCTATTTCCACTCTAACCACCAGGACCCTTCCAGGGACCA
>NW_028263381.1:26802500-26805000 GCF_051168715.1 Poecilia mexicana
CAATGATCGACTCTATCAAAAGCTTTTTCCTGATCCAAAGAAATAATTCCAACATCAATTTCATATAATTTACAAATGTCAAACAAATCTCTTAAAAGAAAAAGATTGTCCTTAATAGATCTTTCAGGTACACAATAAGATTGATCTCTATGTATGATAAGTTCTAGAATAATCCTCAACCTGTTAGAAAGCACTTTAGAAAATAGCTTGTAGTCCACACAAAGGAGAGAAACCGGCCTCCAGTTCTTCAACAGAGTCAAGTCGCCTTTCTTTGGAAGTAGGGAAAGAACAGCTTGCCGACAGGATGATGGTAAGATGCCTGTTACAGTGCACTCCTGCAGCACCTCCCACAAGTCCTCTCCCAACAGCCTCCAAAAATGTTTGTAGAAGTCTGCAGGTAGACCATCTAAGCCTGGACTCTTTCCAGAAACCATCTGACCAACCGCAGCAGTCAGTTCTTCCATTGAAACTCCAGCATCCAGAACATCCCGATCTGCAGCGGTAAGCTGAGGAAGATCATCCAGCAAAGTCTCCATAGAGCTTCTGCTACAGGTCTGCTTCTTGTAGAGGTCACTGTAGAAGGCCACAGCATGTTCTTTCATAATGCTGGCATCAGCAGTCAGCGCTCCATCAGGAAGTCGGAGGCAAACCAGCTGCTTCGCCCGGCTGACACTCCTCTCCAAATTAAAAAAGAAAGATGTCGGGGCATCCATGTCCTTCACCGTAGTAAACCTGGACCGAACTAAAGCCCCTTTGGCTCTTTCATGTAAAAAACAACTTAACTGATCTTTCTTAAGTTTAAGCTGATTATTAGCATCAGTTGACAAGTTATTTTCTAATTCTTTAATCTCATTTTCTAAATTCTGAATCACTTTTTTAATTTTATCTGTAGAAAAACTTGTATATTGTTGACAAAACACTCTAATCTGAGCCTTTCCAACCTCCCACCACTCAGTTAGAGACATAAACTCTGATTTTTTTGTTTTCCATAGTTGCCAAAAGTTACTAAAACTTTGACAAAAGAAAATATCATTAAGTAGTTTCGTATTAAAATGCCAATACGATCTGTATTTAATATTACTTGAACAAAGAAAATCCAAGTAAACCAGGTGATGATCAGAAAACCCAACTGGAGAAATTAAACAGTTGGACAATCTATTTCTATAAGTATCTGAGATATAAAATCTGTCCAACCGAGCCCCACTCACTACCCCATCCTTCATTTTTACCCAGGTATACTGTCTATCCTGAGGATGTTTAGTCCTCCAAGCATCAACCAAGCCCAGCTGCGCTGTCACCTCAATCAGCTTAGAAGAAGATGGAGGATGAGGTTCTTCCCCGGTTCTGTCAGTTAGAAAACTAGCAGTGCAGTTCCAATCACCCCCCAACACAACACATTCATTTTGATTGGACTGCTGCAAAAAATTATACATGTCCTGAAAAATCTTAATCCTTTGATCCCCTTGATTTGGCGCATAAACATTCATAAAACAGAAAAGGGTTTTTTCTATTTCCACTCTAACCACCAGGACCCTTCCAGGGACCAGCTCAGTATAGGAAATAACCTCGATATCTAAACCTGGTGAGAATAAAACGGCTACACCAGCAGATGACCTGGTCCCATGAGATAGAAAATATTTCCCTTTCCAACTCAAACCCCACTCCACCTCATTTTCATGATCTGTGTGTGTCTCTTGTAAAAACACAACATTAAGTTTCTTTTGCCTAATCGTCTCTAAACTAACCATCTTTTTATGTGGATCCCTCCCACCATTGATATTTAAAGTCCCCACCCTGATGTTACTCATATAGGTGAAAAAGAGAAGGAAGACAGACAGAGACAGTAGAGAGAAGGTCACCCAGTGCACTTTAATCATCATCTTATTTCTGAGTTTTCAGTCGCTTTGAACCTTTTGCTTTAGTTACTGACAAATGTCTCCGGATGTTTGTCATATGCTTTTTTAACCGGAACCGTTTCTTTTCATCCAACATTTCAAAACCAACTATTTTCTGCACCATTAATACACTCTTGATAAATTTTTCCGCATCAGGAAAATAATCAAGGACTTTAACTTGTTTTCCAAACGTTTCATCCAGAAAATCATTAATTTCCTCCAGAGTGTACAAATCACCACTGGATGTTTGTGAATCTGCGATTGAAACGCCGTCTGAGTCGCTGTCATACTCCATGTCCTCTACCTGAGCAGGTAAATCTGTAGACTGATCTTCTGCAGCGCCACCTTCAGGTGACGCTGCAGCCTCGGCAGCACCACAACCAGCCGTCTGATCCGTTTCTATATCTAGCTTGCTCCCATCTAAGGAGTCCTTGGGAACATCGGTTCCAGTTTTCTCAGTATCCTCCTGTGCAGCACGTTTATTCAGACCACTGCTTCCCTCCCAGCATCAGATCCAGCTGATGGAGGAAACGCCCCGCCCTCAGCAGGTGGAGGAGCTCCAACCACCGGCGACTCCTCTGCACCTCCACTCACCCCAACCTGAG
>NW_028263381.1:26807500-26810000 GCF_051168715.1 Poecilia mexicana
GTTTTCAAACAGAGGCTCTTCAAAAACCCACATTCCAGGTGTTGCCTCAGTCTCTCTCTCAAAGGTGAGAATCTTCCAAGCGTTTATCACAGACTGGTAAAACGGGGTGAGACCAGTCAGATCCAGAGATCCTTGCCTCAGCAGAAAGAGATGTTTATCATATCCCATACGTCCTGCTTTCTTTAGCAGAAGACGCGCCGTATCCAACCATGGCAGTCCAACTCCATATAACAGCTTCTGCAGAGTTTGAAGCCTGAACGCCGCGATCCGCGACATGATGTCGATAAGTCCTTGTCCTCCCTCTTCCACAGGTAGATACAACGCAGCAGCTCTCACCCAATGGCATCCAGACCAGAAAAAATCCACTAGAGTCCTTTGGAGACGTTGTATAAGAGAGGATGGCGGCGTCAACACAGTCAGTTTATGCCAGAGGGCCGAAGCAACCAAGTTATTAACTACCAAGACTCTTCCCCTGTAAGATAGCTGAGGTAGCAACCATTTCCATCTAGATAATCTGGCACACACTCTCTCCATGACACCCTCCCAATTTTTTCTCAAAACAGCTTCTGTTCCCAAATGAACTCCCAAAAATTTTAAGCCCTGATCGACCCAGTGAATATTTCCTGGCAATACGGGGAGATTATTATTTTTCCACGGGCCAACTTTCAAAGCAGAACTTTTCTCCCAGTTAACTTTAGCTGAAGAAGCTTTTTCATAAAGCTCTAAACAATGCTGAAGACCCATAACGTCATTCTGGTTCTTAATAAAAATGTTAATGTCGTCAGCATAAGCAGAGACTATTAAACTTGGATTATTAGGCAAACCTGGAAGAACAAGGCCAGTGAGGGTGGAGCGAAGTTTATGTAAAAGCGGTTCAACTACAATAGAGTACAACTGTCCAGATATGGGACAGCCTTGTCTAATACCCCTCTGAACTTTAACAGGACGACTTAATCCTCCCCCAACTTTAACAACACAAAACACTTCATTATATAATAAACCCAATAAAGAAATAAAACCTTCACCAAATCCAAATGCTCTTAATGTAGAAAAAAGAAAACAATGATCGACTCTATCAAAGGCTTTTTCCTGATCCAAAGAAATAATTCCAACATCAATTTCATATAATTTACAAATGTCAAACAAATCTCTTAAAAGAAAAAGATTGTCCTTAATAGATCTTTCAGGTACACAATAAGATTGATCTCTATGTATGATAAGTTCTAGAATAATCCTCAACCTGTTAGAAAGCACTTTAGAAAATAGCTTGTAGTCCACACAAAGGAGAGAAACCGGCCTCCAGTTCTTCAACAGAGTCAAGTCGCCTTTCTTTGGAAGTAGGGAAAGAACAGCTTGCCGACAGGATGATGGTAAGATGCCTGTTACAGTGCACTCCTGCAGCACCTCCC
The DNA here is from genome assembly GCF_051168715.1 of Poecilia mexicana. Taxonomy (NCBI): domain Eukaryota; kingdom Metazoa; phylum Chordata; class Actinopteri; order Cyprinodontiformes; family Poeciliidae; genus Poecilia; species Poecilia mexicana. Next base: position 26,808,910 of record NW_028263381.1, read on the forward strand.
ACAAGTCCTCTCCCAACAGCCTCCAAAAATGTTTGTAGAAGTCTGCAGGTAGACCATCTAAGCCTGGACTCTTTCCAGAAACCATCTGACCAACCGCAGCAGTCAGTTCTTCCATTGAAACTCCAGCATCCAGAACATCCCGATCTGCAGCGGTAAGCTGAGGAAGATCATCCAGCAAAGTCTCCATAGAGCTTCTGCTACAGGTCTGCTTCTTGTAGAGGTCACTGTAGAAGGCCACAGCATGTTCTTTCATAATGCTGGCATCAGCAGTCAGCGCTCCATCAGGAAGTCGGAGGCAAACCAGCTGCTTCGCCCGGCTGACACTCCTCTCCAAATTAAAAAAGAAAGATGTCGGGGCATCCATGTCCTTCACCGTAGTAAACCTGGACCGAACTAAAGCCCCTTTGGCTCTTTCATGTAAAAAACAACTTAACTGATCTTTCTTAAGTTTAAGCTGATTATTAGCATCAGTTGACAAGTTATTTTCTAATTCTTTAATCTCATTTTCTAAATTCTGAATCACTTTTTTAATTTTATCTGTAGAAAAACTTGTATATTGTTGACAAAACACTCTAATCTGAGCCTTTCCAACCTCCCACCACTCAGTTAGAGACATAAACTCTGATTTTTTTGTTTTCCATAGTTGCCAAAAGTTACTAAAACTTTGACAAAAGAAAATATCATTAAGTAGTTTCGTATTAAAATGCCAATACGATCTGTATTTAATATTACTTGAACAAAGAAAATCCAAGTAAACCAGGTGATGATCAGAAAACCCAACTGGAGAAATTAAACAGTTGGACAATCTATTTCTATAAGTATCTGAGATATAAAATCTGTCCAACCGAGCCCCACTCACTACCCCATCCTTCATTTTTACCCAGGTATACTGTCTATCCTGAGGATGTTTAGTCCTCCAAGCATCAACCAAGCCCAGCTGCGCTGTCACCTCAATCAGCTTAGAAGAAGATGGAGGATGAGGTTCTTCCCCGGTTCTGTCAGTTAGAAAACTAGCAGTGCAGTTCCAATCACCCCCCAACACAACACATTCATTTTGATTGGACTGCTGCAAAAAATTATACATGTCCTGA
>NW_028263381.1:26815000-26817500 GCF_051168715.1 Poecilia mexicana
AACACTTCATTATATAATAAACCCAATAAAGAAATAAAACCTTCACCAAATCCAAATGCTCTTAATGTAGAAAAAAGAAAACAATGATCGACTCTATCAAAAGCTTTTTCCTGATCCAAAGAAATAATTCCAACATCAATTTCATATAATTTACAAATGTCAAACAAATCTCTTAAAAGAAAAAGATTGTCCTTAATAGATCTTTCAGGTACACAATAAGATTGATCTCTATGTATGATAAGTTCTAGAATAATCCTCAACCTGTTAGAAAGCACTTTAGAAAATAGCTTGTAGTCCACACAAAGGAGAGAAACCGGCCTCCAGTTCTTCAACAGAGTCAAGTCGCCTTTCTTTGGAAGTAGGGAAAGAACAGCTTGCCGACAGGATGATGGTAAGATGCCTGTTACAGTGCACTCCTGCAGCACCTCCCACAAGTCCTCTCCCAACAGCCTCCAAAAATGTTTGTAGAAGTCTGCAGGTAGACCATCTAAGCCTGGACTCTTTCCAGAAACCATCTGACCAACCGCAGCAGTCAGTTCTTCCATTGAAACTCCAGCATCCAGAACATCCCGATCTGCAGCGGTAAGCTGAGGAAGATCATCCAGCAAAGTCTCCATAGAGCTTCTGCTACAGGTCTGCTTCTTGTAGAGGTCACTGTAGAAGGCCACAGCATGTTCTTTCATAATGCTGGCATCAGCAGTCAGCGCTCCATCAGGAAGTCGGAGGCAAACCAGCTGCTTCGCCCGGCTGACACTCCTCTCCAAATTAAAAAAGAAAGATGTCGGGGCATCCATGTCCTTCACCGTAGTAAACCTGGACCGAACTAAAGCCCCTTTGGCTCTTTCATGTAAAAAACAACTTAACTGATCTTTCTTAAGTTTAAGCTGATTATTAGCATCAGTTGACAAGTTATTTTCTAATTCTTTAATCTCATTTTCTAAATTCTGAATCACTTTTTTAATTTTATCTGTAGAAAAACTTGTATATTGTTGACAAAACACTCTAATCTGAGCCTTTCCAACCTCCCACCACTCAGTTAGAGACATAAACTCTGATTTTTTTGTTTTCCATAGTTGCCAAAAGTTACTAAAACTTTGACAAAAGAAAATATCATTAAGTAGTTTCGTATTAAAATGCCAATACGATCTGTATTTAATATTACTTGAACAAAGAAAATCCAAGTAAACCAGGTGATGATCAGAAAACCCAACTGGAGAAATTAAACAGTTGGACAATCTATTTCTATAAGTATCTGAGATATAAAATCTGTCCAACCGAGCCCCACTCACTACCCCATCCTTCATTTTTACCCAGGTATACTGTCTATCCTGAGGATGTTTAGTCCTCCAAGCATCAACCAAGCCCAGCTGCGCTGTCACCTCAATCAGCTTAGAAGAAGATGGAGGATGAGGTTCTTCCCCGGTTCTGTCAGTTAGAAAACTAGCAGTGCAGTTCCAATCACCCCCCAACACAACACATTCATTTTGATTGGACTGCTGCAAAAAATTATACATGTCCTGAAAAATCTTAATCCTTTGATCCCCTTGATTTGGCGCATAAACATTCATAAAACAGAAAAGGGTTTTTTCTATTTCCACTCTAACCACCAGGACCCTTCCAGGGACCAGCTCAGTATAGGAAATAACCTCGATATCTAAACCTGGTGAGAATAAAACGGCTACACCAGCAGATGACCTGGTCCCATGAGATAGAAAATATTTCCCTTTCCAACTCAAACCCCACTCCACCTCATTTTCATGATCTGTGTGTGTCTCTTGTAAAAACACAACATTAAGTTTCTTTTGCCTAATCGTCTCTAAACTAACCATCTTTTTATGTGGATCCCTCCCACCATTGATATTTAAAGTCCCCACCCTGATGTTACTCATATAGGTGAAAAAGAGAAGGAAGACAGACAGAGACAGTAGAGAGAAGGTCACCCAGTGCACTTTAATCATCATCTTATTTCTGAGTTTTCAGTCGCTTTGAACCTTTTGCTTTAGTTACTGACAAATGTCTCCGGATGTTTGTCATATGCTTTTTTAACCGGAACCGTTTCTTTTCATCCAACATTTCAAAACCAACTATTTTCTGCACCATTAATACACTCTTGATAAATTTTTCCGCATCAGGAAAATAATCAAGGACTTTAACTTGTTTTCCAAACGTTTCATCCAGAAAATCATTAATTTCCTCCAGAGTGTACAAATCACCACTGGATGTTTGTGAATCTGCGATTGAAACGCCGTCTGAGTCGCTGTCATACTCCATGTCCTCTACCTGAGCAGGTAAATCTGTAGACTGATCTTCTGCAGCGCCACCTTCAGGTGACGCTGCAGCCTCGGCAGCACCACAACCAGCCGTCTGATCCGTTTCTATATCTAGCTTGCTCCCATCGAAGGAGTCCTTGGGAACATCGGTTCCAGTTTTCTCAGTATCCTCCTGTGCAGCACGTTTATTCAGACCACTGCTTCCCTCCCCAGCATCAGATCCAGCTGAT
>NW_028263381.1:27957665-28016894 GCF_051168715.1 Poecilia mexicana
ACCCAAAATCCCTGTCTCAAAAAATTAGAATATTATGAAAAGGTTCTCTGAACGAGCAATAAAAATAATCATCTGAATCAACAAAGTAACTCTAAACACCTGAAAAAGATTCCTGAGGCTTTTAAAAACTCCCAGCCTGGTTCATTACTCAAAACCGCAATCATGGGTCAGATTGCTGACCTGACTGCTGTCCAGAAGGCCATCACTGACATCCTCAAGCAAGAGGGTGAGAAACGGAAAGAAATTTCTGAACGAATCGGCTGTTTGCAGAGTGTTATATCAAGGCACCTCAGTGGGAAGTCAGTAGGAAGGAAAAAGTGTGGCAGAAAACGCTACACAACGAGAAGAGGTGACCGGACCCTGAGGAAGATTGTGGAGAAGGGCCGATTCCAGACCAAATTAAATTTTCATCTCCATAAAACTTTTCAGCAGATGGAAGCATGAAGTGCTCCAAAATCTTCTGATAGCTGCTGCATTGATCCTGCCCTTGGTAAAACCCAGTGGACCAACACCAGCAGCTGACATGCACCCAGACCATCACTGACTATGGGTACTTGACACTGGACTTCTGGCATTATGGCATTTCCTTCTCCCCAGTCTTCCTCCAGAGTCTGGCACTTTGATTTCCGAATGACATGCAAAGTTTGCTTTCATCCGAAAAAAGTACTTTGGACCACTGAACAACAGTGGTCCAAAGTGCTGCTTCTCTGTAGCCCAGGTCAGGCGCTTCTGCCGCTGTTTCTGGTTCAAAAGTGGCTTGACCTTTGACCTGGGGAATGCGGCACCTGTAGCCCATTTCCTGCACACGCCTGTGCACAGTGGCTCTGGATGTTTCTACTCCAGACTCAGTCCACTGCTTCCCCCAAGGTCTGGAATCGGCCCTTCTCCACAATCTTCCTCAGGGTCCGGTCACCTCTTCTCGTTGTGTAGCGTTTTCTGCCACACTTTTTCCTTCCTACTGACTTCCCACTGAGGTGCCTTGATATAACACTCTGCAAACAGCCGATTCGTTCAGAAATTTCTTTCTGTTTCTCACCCTCTTGCTTGAGGATGTCAGTGATGGCCTTCTGGACAGCAGTCAGGTCAGCAATCTGACCCATGACTGCGGTTTTGAGTAACGAACCAGGCTGGGAGTTTTTAAAGGCCTCAGGAATCTTTTTCAGGTGTTTAGAGTTACTTTGTTGATTCAGATGATTATTTTTATTGCTCGTTCAGAGAACCTTTTCATAATATTCTAATTTTTTGAGACAGGGATTTTGGGTTTTCATGAGCTGTTTGCCAAAATCATCAAAATTAAAACAATAAAAGACCTGAAATATTTCAGTTGGTGTGCAATGAATCTAAAATATATGACAATTTAATTTTTATCATGACATTATGGAAAATAATGAACTTTATCACAATATTCTAATTTTATGACCAGCACCTGTATATATAACTTCTCCAGAGTTTGTCAGCAGAAGGAAGCGTGAAGAGCTTCATCAAATCAAATCATTACAAACTGTGGAATAATTCAATTTAATTCAGTTTATTAATATTGAATCGATTCACAACAAGTTTTGTATCAAACACAAAATGAACAGTCTACCTGCTAAAATATACAGTAACTTCACTCAGTTTAACATTTATGTTAGGTTGAATTTGCATTAAATTCTCTATCTTTTACAGCATATACAAAACCATGCAATTAATAAGAATATTATTAAAAAAGTCCATTTATCTCAGGAACTGTATCAGTAAGATTGATTAAACACAGATGGATTTAAAAAGCTATATTTCTGTTAATGATGATGATTTTCTGTTTTCTGGTAATGACACCACATTTACAATAACATTACATCAGACCAATAGTAAAACAAAAACCAACAAACAAAAACATTTTTAAAACAGAAATGTAGCCTTTAAAGTAAAAATATGCTTAATGCCTCCTGAAACGTTAATCTTCAAAAGGTACTTTTAATTTGACAACTGAGCCTCATTGGAACATGTATCCAAATTTATCAAATATCACTCTAATGCTGCTTGCTTTTTGAGGTTTGTCTAAAGCAGCTCTTGACAGAAAGCTTCCCCACAGCATCATGCTAACACATTTTTACTAACTAATTGTTGGTAAAAAATTAATTTCAACCTCCGCATTGAAAAAAAGAGGCAGACACTTGCTCCTTTCCTCCACCTGCGTCTTGCTTTCACCATCTGCTGCGAGGATTTAAATCGGAAGGGTTAAAGAAACGGATAGCCTTGGGTCCTTGTTCCATCCTGTTCCAATGCTACATCTCTCCTGCATACATTATTAAACCCTCTCATCTGTAACACCATTTTCTTTGGGGTCTGGCTGTTTCATTGCTCTTGGTGGATCTTGTCGAGTTGAATATTTTCTAGTATTTGCTCGGCAGCATCCGCCTCGCCCCCGAATCGGGGGACGTATCCCACAGAAACTCTGAGCTGGCAGACGCAACTGGTTAATTAGCTGATTAGCCTCATAAACACCCAAATCATAGAGCCAATTAGCATGGGATACACGCAGTTCGACACAGCCAATTAGAGGAGGCCGTCAGTCTGAACTCGTTAGGTATGAACTCACACAGTGTGCTGATTAATGAGGAGGCACAACTCAAAGGAGCAGGAGAGCAGAAATAACGCTTACTCCTTTAGATTCCTGCTGTTTCGTCACACTTAAAACTCATCTAATGATCCAAAACATGCATGACAAATTGTGAAATAAATTTAAAAATAGGGTAGATGCAAAATGTGACAACCTTATTTATTGAGGGGTTGGGGGGGGGAAGCCATCCACATAAATTTGATCCAGTATGAAACGTAATTGTGCTCTGGTAAACGTGAATTAACTTTAATTAACCAGATTTTTGGATCTTCAGCTCCACTTGCCACACCCAGGCAGACATTTAACGTTCAGAGATTATTTAAAGCTGGGCGTCGGCTGGTGAGACAACTTTAAGACCCGTTGAGTGTTTATGTACTGAACAAAACTTTAAACATTTGGAATAAATTTAAAAAAGTGAAGAACTAGCAACATTGTAGACAAGTAGTAAACAGAAGTTGTTGAGCTTTGAGGAATTTAAATGGGTTTTAAATTTGTCTCATTTCTAAAGGGTCTCAGCCTCCCCACTGGTGACGTTGTCCCTATTTTCTCAATAAACTACTAGAAGATCCTCCATAAAAAAATTAAACCATGCTGTTCCCCTGCACTGGTTTTGGCCGGTCAGCTCTCTATTAGATCAGTGTTTTTGTTACTTTTCAGGATGACGCCATAGTAATGTTTGTGTGTAGTTTTGTATGTCGATAGGTGGTGAAGTAGTGGTTGTGCGTGTTTGCCTTTTCTTTCTTGTTGTATATTTGTCCATTACTCTTATTCTCGTTCTGAACCGTTCCTAAGCTGCCTGTTTTCTCTTGAGGGACAGCAGATGTGAATTAACCTGCTGTGGTTAATTAACAAGATATTTTGGAGCGTTAAAAAGTGACACAATTTCCTTCAATAAATCAATTTATACCTTGAAAAAGGCTTTTTATGTACTTACTCTGACTATCTTTGTCTTGTAATAATGATGTTTGATGATCTGGAGCATTTAAATGTGTCAAAAAATAAAACAAAGTCAAGCTAAATCTAAACGGGGAGGGGGATATATTGTTTTATGGGACTATAGTTTACTCCCACTGTTTTTGCTGGATGTGTTTGCACAGGAGCCAGAAACTTAACTGAAAAAAAAAGAGTAAATGATAGTGTAATACTTTCTTATGCCTTGTTTGTATTTTTACTGCTAAATCTACTTAAAGGTAAGCAAATCCCTCGAAAACGGCTCTATCCTTAAGCCTGCGAATATCGTTTTGGTTCAACACTTCTGGGTCTTTTAAGAGTGAAACTGGATTTAAATGCCCCAAAAAGCCAGTTCCAAACGCTTCATAAAGTTATATGTGTTGGACCACAAGACTGCTTCTTCTGCACTGGTAATCGCTGCGGTTGAGAGTTTTTGGACTGGAGCGCATGAATACTTGGGTAAAACTTGACTCCGCTCGGCTCCTCTTTTGTACTCTGTCTTCTCCATTAGCCAGAATCATGAGGAGGCCACCAGGCCCATTCAGCCACATCACGTTCTGTTGTGGTTTCCTCTGTCGTTGGAACTGCAGTCCCAGAGGAAGCATTGATCTGGCATTGTTGCTAGAGCAAAAGCAAAACACAAACAAACAAAATAAATTGGAAAATAACAAGGGATTTTCTGAACGGTGGTTTGTACTGGAGGGTTTCACGTGTCAGCCAGAATGCAGTTGTTTGTTTTTTCGTCTGTGTTTTTGCAAAGGTTCTCGTGACGCTTGAACTATTTTATGTTTTTTTTTTTTCTGCCAGAATACAACCAAGACCAACACAAAGTTGAAGGAAAAGGATATGGGATGCAGTTTTCTTTTCTAGAAAAGAACCTGAATAGTGTGGCGTGCAACCTGAATCTATACTTTATTAAACTACCTTTTATTGCAAAAAACAGCTGCAACTCTGCTGAAGAAAGTTTGCACCAGCATAGAGAATAGTCTTGTCTGTTTTTTTTTTTTTAAAGACTTGAATTTTGTTATTTAGATATTTCCTCTGTCGCTCTGCCTCTGTTGCTCCTACTCTAAGGTGAACTTTTGAGTCTTTTGAATCCTCTCAGATGTTTTCTTTTAGGATTGTTATGGATTTAAACCCATCCTTTCCCCAAAGTGACTCTGACTTTGCCAAAGTCAGAGTCACATAATGGTGACCAACTTCACCACTATGTTTAACTGTGAGAGAGAGTGTGTGTTGTGTGTGTGTGTGTAGATCTAAAAGTAAATGTTGAGCCTTCTTGTGTTCCTACATCATGTCTCACTGCAAAAGTAGATTTTAAATGGTTTACTTTCAACACAGGATTTTTTTTTTCTCTCTCCTTTACATCTTTGTGTGTTTAACGTTGTCATTTTATTTGATGCTTTATTTTATCTTATTTATTTCTGTTGTCCAGCACTTAGTTCAGCTGCGGCTGCTACCAAAGAATAAAGCTGCTGCTGCTGCTGCTGCTGATGATGATGAGGATGAGGATGAGGATGAGGATGTGCAGTGCGTCACTAGTAGTTTCATGGGAACGCGGTATGATTTGAGGGACATCTGTGATTCTGTTGAGTAATTAAGAAACTTCTGAAGAAAGCTGTAAATTATTTTATTTACCAGAACAAAAGGAAATGTGGAGGAACACAACTTTTATTTTTATTTGCAAAAAATTTGAAAATTTGCATACAATTTTCTTTTTTCATAATTGTGTGACATTTTGTTAGTCTATCACACACACACAAAAACACACCCACGCACACGCACACACGCGCACACACACACACACACACACACACACACACACACACACACACACACACACACACACACACACACACACACACACACACACACACACACACACACACAAAAAAACTGTGATAAATTTATAGAAGTTTGTGGCCAGAAAGGTGAAGATATTTTTGCTGCTGAAATATTGGAGGCTAAGTACAAATCCACCACATGCTGTTTCCCTTAGCAGAATTATGTGAATTCATAATGAACTTCCAGTCTCAAGTTAAAGCCCAGAACCAAGCTGGCTATAGTTTCTGTGTATTTATTGACTGACAGCTTACTCTAGTTTTGAACAAAAGCATCTGTATTAGGAATAAAATTTCACACAATCTTTCCTTTGCTGATATAATTATGTGACGTATAAAACTGGAATATTGGCCGCCAGAAACCAACAAAATTGGAGAGAAGTTAGAGGTGTTGTTGGACAGAGAAAAGGAGGGGTAAAAATAAATGATTTATGGGCAAGCTGTATTATTCTTTCCTTGGTCATTCCTCAGGGTCCTGTCTCGCTCTTCCTTCTCTTCAGCTCTTATTTTTCACTTGCTTTTCAGCTGTTTTTATCATCTAGCCTCCTGCTTTCCTCGGCTTCTTTTCAGCTGTAGCACTGTCATCTATCCATGCAGTTCGGGTGTTGTTTGACTAACCTATTTAACCATCTGGCCTTAAGCAGATATCCTTCCTGAAATCCACTCTGCATGTAGAAAGTTCACCGTACTTCCACAATGTCACCAATAAGCCACTAGGAAATGGGCCGGAGACGATACATTGCAGAGTGCAGCAATGAGTGGCATTTGAGAGCAGCTGTCACGAGAAAGAAAGATTATAGCACGAAGCAAATCATCTTGGTTCACGATTATGTGGTCTTTACATGAAAAATGACTTCTCTAACAGAAACGATTAAATCCCACAGTTGGACAAAATGTCAAGAGGGATTCTAATGAGATGGATTTTTGTTTTTCCATTGCTGATCCGCACACACAGAAGATAAAAAAAAAAAGAGAACTCAGCTGGAAAACTGTTAAACTGTTGATTATATGCCAATATTAAAAGAAGGATTTCATTAGAGTCACAGAAACCAGAGAATATTCAAGCCAATTTATGATAAACATGATAGCTAATAAAAAAATAAAACATTTTATGTGCATTGCTTCTTATATTTTTTCTGGTCAGTGGCTTCATGGATTTGGATTCTAATCCAAATTGCTGTAAATTCCATGCTGCTCCACAGGGTGGCGATAAAGATTGCATAATTTATATAAACATTTAAAACAGAAAGATTCAGACCGAGGCTAAAGTTACAGCTGAAGTTTGCACTGACTACACTTTTTCTTTCAGTCATTACCTATTTTTATGTTATATTTTAGGTTTATTGTAAATAAAAAGCCAGGGTGAAGTTATACATGTGAAAACTTTAGAGATCATGTTTTTTTTAACACCAAAACTGTACAGTGCCATTTCTGCCTTATATGGGACAGCTTTTAATTTTGCATGATTATTAGTTTATGTTTGCGTGTTGCTCAAAATGTGTTAAACTTGTTGAGTTATCCACTTACTGCATCTTGAGTTAAAAATACGCGCAAATATGAATAACTGATTGGGTTAGTTTTTAGATACATTTGAGATGTGTTTTGTCATCCAAGTTAGGTATTATTTTAAGCTTTGATTATATTCATTGTCATGGTTTGCATTTCCTTTGTGAAAGCTTGTCCCACTGTCTGTTTTGTTGTGCATGCTGTTGCATCTAAAATAATCCCTTCTGGTTCTAAATGAAAAGAATTAAACTGCAGTCTGTGACTTGATGCAGAGCATCAAGTCTTTTCAAGAGTTTCATATTAACTGGGACACTTATTATTTGCCCCTGCTTTGTATAGTTTGTGTATATTGGGACGAAGGGTGTAAGATGTAACTTATTTGTCTTATAGTAACATTTTGCAAGACTATCTTGGGTTGAAAGTTCAATGCTCTTTACTTTGTCTATGAGAGCACTTAACTAGTCAAATATTCTTAGCTGATTAAATCCAAAAATGAGTGACTCTGAAAGCCTACTGGAGCCACTTGAAGCATTTAACCTGCTAAGGGGAGTAAATCCTTATTCATGCAGACAGTCAGTCTGCATATAGTAGCAGGAGATTAAGTAGTGTTATTATTGGGTGTTTGCTTTAATATTTGATTAGGACCAGTAAGAAGAGCATTGCAGCAGTCTGAATGTGATGACACAAATGCATGGATAGACTTCAGCCTCCTTTAAAATCTGTGGACTGCTCTTCAAGGAAAAAAAAAAATATGTGCAGGAAACAATCCAGTTTAAACGATCTCTACCACTTCTACCAACAAGAGTTAAGCCAGAAGGGTGTCGATGTCTACAAAAAGTGTGTGGCCAAGCTGCAACTTTATTCAAATATCAGAAGAGGTTTATGCATTCAGTGAACTTGCATGAATACTTTTGACTCTGTGTTGACTCGAAAAAAATCTGCAATAAATGCAGATTTTGTTTTTTTTATATCTGCTGAGGTAGTTTGTTGAATTATTGTTACACCCCTGAAAAAAAAGAAGAATCGAATAGTGCCATTAAAAGCCCCCAAAAAATTAAAGACATCCATAACTTCAGGTCACGTCTGACCGTAACCGTGTATTCAGTTATATTTTCTTATCGTTAATAAAATCAAATGAAAGTGACGCCGCATACATTCTGCTTTTTATTCTATTCACGACAAATGTTCTGACTGACTTAGCTTCTTTAAAGCACATTACAGCGTAACTAACACCAGTTCAGGAGTCATAGGATCCGAGTTTTATTTCATCCGGGTTACTTATAAGTTTAAGAGGCATTTCTGAGGAATTGTTGATTTTCCAGGCAGAGCTCTGTGGCAGGTGTGGTGTGTTTATCCAGATTTTAGTAAGACTGCAGATAAACCTGTCTGTGACCGAGAGCAGATGTATTCCCCATCTGAGGGTTGTGTTGGCTTGAAGACACAAGTGAGGCAAAAATAATGAACCACTATGGACACAGGCTGCTTGACAGTTGAGTTTTTCTTTATACTTGCTTTATTTTCTTGTAATTTCATCAAAACCTGTTTAAGAAGAAGGCTGTGTTAAAGAATATTACAATTGGTATCATGTGACTTGGGAAGTTGATCATAATTTGATGGCAAAAATAGGTGGAGACAGATGAATTATGAAGACTAACAAATGGTATGGAATGTGAAGGAGGTTTTATAAAAGCAGAATATTTTGGGTGGACAGAATGAGAAGATGGAACCCAATTCCTCTATGAGTCTCAGCTTTATTGGCTCATATATTTTACTTTTTGCTTGCTGAAGTCCGAGCCACATATTGAAACTCAACACCTATTTTACAGTCTTTCCTCAAAGACACAGTAGAAGAAGATTTCTCTACTGATCCAAGTCCTGAACAGATCATCGTGGTGGTGTCCGCTTGTTACTTTTTTAAATCACACATACAACATGTGTGAGATCCAAAAGTCTGCACAAGATATTGACACAGTAACATGCTTTTTTTTTTTTTTTTTTTTTTTGAAGATCCTATGCAGTAAACCTTTGGTTGTGTAGAAAAAAAAAAGAGGATATCAATAAGTAATTTAATTTTGCACTGACTATCTTCTGCAGGGCCTCCCTGTCCGCCATGCTGCATCTGCAGCACTTCAGCGTTGAGCCAGAGCAATTTATCCTCAGATACATGCAGCTCATGCAAATCTTTCATAAGAAAATGTATTTTCACTATGAACACAGAGTTCGCTGCAATGAATTTATTACTCACAATATTTGGCACGAGGTTCTGATAAGTTGTGCACTGGATAACTCTTGGGATATTGGTTAAGTGAAAATCCAGTTTAGTTGATCCTGGTGGCCTCAGCTAAGAAATAAGTGAACTTTTCTACCAGATGTAATTACACTGGTTTAATTACAACCAGATGCCCCAGCAACCTCAACTGGTTCATGTTGATGTGGAAGAGAACCTTCTCATGTAACCAGATATCTTACCCTATCGCTTCTTTTTTTCTTTTTTCACTCTATCTCTGAGTGAGAGCCCAAATACTCTCCTATTGGCTTCTTATATCTACAATTTTCTAAAGAACGCTTGTGACCATAAAAGAGGGTAGGAACGTAGATCGACCAATCAATTTGCCTATCAATCTTCCGCTCCACTTTTTCCTCATTCATCTCATCTCAAAACCCGGAGATTCTTAAACACCTCCACTTGAGGCACAACTTCATTCCCAACCCAGTGAAAGCAATCTACTCATTTCCAGCTTCTGGTCTGGGATTTGGAAGTGCTGATTTTTATCATGTGCTCTTTACACTTGGCTGTGAAATCTGCAGCCACCTTTTCAAATAGGCTAATTTTAGCCACTCGTCTTTGCAACTTATCCTTTTGATTAGTAAATATGGGTCACATGGTTAAATGATAGTTTTGTGTCTCAACATCACACTTCTTTCACCACACCAGACCCACATGTGCATCGCTGCAGGGTAATCCTCAAGCCATAACTCAACAGACAATACTTTTTAAATAACTACATTATATACGCTAAGACATTCATAGGATTATTGATAATAGTCAAAAAGAAAGAAAAACTTAAAACTTAGTGTTAGTGTAGGGTTACTGCTGTCGGCACAAAAAAAAAGCACTCCAAAAAGTTTTCAGCATATATTTCTCATGACACTTTCATTTCACATGTTTTCTTTGAAACGGTTTATCCCAGCTCCTTCAATGTGAATCCTTTCTGTCTATAATACATTGTGGTTTCTGACTGTGAAACTTCAGATGGAAAACTGAGGGTTTGGATCCCCATTAATGAAGAAAAACAAAAGACATTTAAAAAATGAGACAATATTTAAATATGACAGAGCTTATTTTAAAGATTCAAATACAGAAAATGGTAAAAACATGAATGCCAGAGAGGAAAGTGAGGATGAAAAGGCTCTGGCACAAGCAGGGGAACGTGCAATGAGACAGAGAGCAGGACAGAGTGGGTATCAGAGGGAGAATCCCACTAATGATGAACAGATGTGCAAGCTGCACAAGCCCAGTTCAGTCTAATGCTGAGAACAGTCAGCTGCATGCACACACACACATACACACACACACACACACACACACACACACACACACACACACACACACACACACACATTGAAAACCTCATTTAACAAGGGATCATCTTTGTTTAACCACCAAGCTTCTTCAACAAGAGAGGCCTGTTAGGACTTCAACTAAGGTCACTTCTTTTCTGTGAAAAAAAATAAATAAAAAAAAAATCTCGGTGTGTGTGATACAAATTACGACTTCCACAGAAAGTAAACTTTCAAAGCGTGCCAACTACTGAGCTAATTTATTTTACACTCGAAGCTGATTAAATGATAAATCCATGATTGTTTTACTAATTCATTACGTCTGCAGCTCATTTTAGCAGAGTACAGTAACAGTTAACGTTTTGTGGATATACAACCTCATACTGCAGCTAAATGTCAAAGGTTTGTGGTGAAGTGATGATTATGGCCGAGTGTCAAGAGGCTCAGCGGTGGCTGCAGCACACAGCAGCCTCACTCAAAGGAAGCTTTACATGAGCAGAATGAAATTAGTTTACTCAGGAGATGGTAAGAAAATTACAATATTGGGGAAGAAGGCATCAAAGATGGAAGATCATCTGATAGTTCAATGAATCTAAGCATGAGGAAATGATTCAATTATACGGAACAAAAAGTCCTTGTCACATCTGCACTACTTCTGATGCACTCCGATTCTGAAAAGTGCAGGACACTGAGGCCAAACGTGTGGCCTTCACAATGGCCTGTTGCGTCACGGCCGGATACATCTGTGTATTTTTTCTTTCATAGTAAGAATAAACTGAGTATTTATGAATAAAATGTAAATTCTCAACAAATATTCTGACATAGCAAGACAATTATTTGCCAAATTACTTAGACAGTGAGTAATTACATGAGTCTAACTTTTACTTCCAAGCCTCTACCACCCTGAGGTGAGTAAAAGATGTACATTGCACAGACGGAGGAAAAGGGATGTTTTTCTGTCTGTAAAGCAGATATCTTCACTCTGGATAGAATAAATACAACAACTTTGACTTGTCTCTTTGAAAAGGCAATTTGAATTGCTTTTGTAGTTTGTATCATGCAACATTTTTTACTATCAACCTTCTACTGTTGGGATGTTTGTGATTCAAATGAGCATTACGTCTATTGATCTCAAAAGCCTCATATAAGAAATTAATAAAGTAAAAGATGAATATTTCTCCTGCATGGAATTGATGCTAAGCTTTAATTGTATATATTTTTTTTTTAACTTTAATTTATGCACGTATCCTTTAAATCACTAGATGTGCCCTTACTGAAAAGTGCCAGGCCTTTTCCAGTATCCAACTTTCCAGACGGATTTGTTTTCCAAGCCATCTGGCATTAAAGATTAGATGTCGATCCGAGAAGGAGTTCAAAGGGAAACAAAGACTGAACTTCCATAAGGAGGCAGTTAACCTGCTTACTATCTTCAAGAGGTGCACTGCTCTGCTATATGTAAAAATAAACACAGATGAAGTCTCGGTGTGAAGTGCTTGCTTCCCAGCACTGCTTCTTTCAAAGTTCAAGCACAATGTATTGATAGAATAAGGGTCTATAGTACAGGAAGTACAAAATCAGCTAAATACAAAATAAAAGGCACTTGACAAATGTGTAGGTTTTAGTTTGGTCCATCAAAGTACAATTTAAAAGTAGTGCAGTTGTTTTAAAGTCTGTCTCTGTGAGGATGTGAACATTTCCATTACACTTTCAACAACTTGGGAAGGTAATATTTAACCTTGTGAACACAAGCTCTTTGTTTTTTATGGGAGAGTCACCACAATGTTGATTGAGGCTCATGTGGCAAAATGTGAACCTTAGTTCACATTCTAGTCTTCCTGAAACAATTCCTGATAGAAAAACTAACGATTGCTCTGACTTTGTGAAAGGTTTCATTTTAGTCATAACTTTTTCTCATGAACAACTCGTCACTTCCTCATCTTCTCTTTCTTTATGTACCTTCTTTAATCACAAACAATATTTAGACCTTTGTAGATTATTTCAGTTTTAGTTTCTAGATTAACAAATTATAACATTAGACAAAGATAACCAGATAAAAGACAAAATGTAGTTCTCTAATGATAATATAATTTATTAACCCTGCTGTGATCTTAAGAGATGGGGTCATTTGGATCCCACAAGCTTTTTACTCTGTGCGCTGTCTTGTGGATTTACACTTACCCTGCATGTGCTTTTATGAGATTTTTTGTGAGTGTGTGGTTTCTACACCTGACGGTCTGACAGGACAACCGCCCTGCTTCCCAGCTGTCCAACTATGACATTTGCCGCGCTCCACCTGAGCGTCAAGCTAAGACTGCAGGAGGCTTAAGGTAAAAAGCTAACAAAAGCAATCATACTGTCTGAAATAGCAATCGCTCTTGCTGTGCATTGAATCAACTTAATCAGATTTCTTACACTGACTAGTTCAATTTCTCTTGCCCCCACACATGGGCTTGATTATTTTCAGACCTGCAGAAAGTTCAAATAAGAGATGTAAACAATTCAGAAGTTTTTCTGAATTGCCAGTTATTGCAAACACTTCAAGGCAGTGAGTGGTTGCTCCCGGTGGTGCAACCCCAGTAAGTAAGTAGGTTTTGGCAGCAGTATATCTTTTTTACAAAGAGCCAAGCTGGTTTGGAAAGCCTTTTCCCTGAGTAATACAATTCTAATGTAATATCTTTGTATCTTTGGCTGGTAAAAGCATTTATTTAATAATGTAACACATGTAAGTGTGACAAAAAAAAAGCAAAAATTAAAGAATTCTGCATGGAGGGAAATACTTTTTCATTGCTCTGTCAGTTTTGGTTCACGCACTGTTAAAAAAAGTCTTGTTCAGTGGGTTTTTTTCTGCACAAATGAAAGAAAAAGAGCAACAACTACCAGATGTTGTAACAGTAGACCTGGTGATAAATCTTGAAGCTGGTGTGCTTAGTTGGGCAAGTGTGCTGTGATTGCAGGTAACATATTCAACACATTTAGGAAAGGTGGGCCACAAAAAGGAGAGTGTTGGTGTGAATGACCTTGGGATTTTCTTTGAAAAGAGAAACCTTGGGCTGTTGTACCTTTTGAATGGCAACGTCAATATCACAGAGAAGCATTATGATTAATTTTAATATCACTATACGGATGAAAGCATGCGACTGCCTAACAGAGCATTGTAACCCTGGTGTTTCCCACTTTAACCCTTACAAATTAGGAGGACGTATGAAGTAAAGTTAATTTTATAGAATTCAAAGCAATTATTACTGTGTTTAGCATAAAAATGCAAATGTGATGCATTTGTTTGTGCAAAGCTTTTGTTTTTGTTAGAGGAGAAAGTAACGTTAAGTATAGAGAGGAGTGATCTAAAAAGACTGGAAGTTTACTTTGTAGAGAACAAAACCACTTGAATAGACATGTTGTGCAATTTATCGCTGTAAGAGCAAAGACTAAAGAGGAAGCTGAGTGTGTGTGGCTTTGCTGATGTTTACACAGCATTAAAGTAGCTTTACCCTGTTAGGGACACCGTATGTGTACAGTGTTCTCCATGTGTTTAATCTTAGAGCAGATGTACTGTACTGTACTCCATCATTGGTTTTAAAATGTATTGCTTGCTCCTGAATATTGTGTTGCCCAATGCTGCAGTATTTAAGGTTTTAAATTTTGTTTTCATTTTGCTAGTTTGGAGTTCAGACTCTGATTTAGAAGGGGTTTTTTTATTGCCAGGGGCGTAACCACACACCCAGCCCAACAAAGCAAGACGATAACGATGATTTGGTTCACAAGAAGAAGATAAGATGAGATTTTAGAAAAACTGCGACTCATTGAGTTTTATTTTTCCAAATTGCAAACTTTTCCCAATCATGACATGAGGACGAGTTGAAGTCTGATTCTCATCTGGGCCTTTCATGAAAAACACACATAAGAAAAGCACTTTTTGTTGTTTATAGAAACAGAAACAAACTTGATAATTACATTATATTAGTGTAGTGTAAAAAATAGAAAGGGGAAAAAATCTTGTGGGTATAAAGAGAAAGCCAGTTAAGCAGGAGATAAAAAAAATGACATTCTGTCTCTCTTTATCATATTGTTCAGACATTTCTGGGTTTCCTATCTTGACAGCAACTCTCCCCTAAAATACTCTTTATTTGATATTTCACTGGCCTTGTCTCACTTAATCTCTCATTTCTTACCACTCTTCCTCTTACTTCTGATTCCCCCCCCCCCCCCCCAGTTTCGTCTGCTTTCTTTTCCCCTCATTGACACATTGGCTCTTAAAAGAGACAGGAGGAGAAAGTGGAGTGGCTTAACGAGGAAAAGATGTTGGACCAAAAGGGAGGAAATGACAGTTTGGTCAGGAAAGCTCACATCTTCCTGTAGTTGACTGACCAGTTTTTATGGTCAAACAGTATAAACAGACCTGAAGACACAGGCTGTGGTGTACAGATGATTTTTAAACGGGGAAGTTGACCTCAAAAAAGCTGTGGCATTTTTGTTGATCTGCTATGTAAATCTAAAAAAGAGGAGAAACATCTAAAATAGCCCAGAGGAAAGCTGCATATGGCCTGTGATCCCATGATACATCCACCTGTTGGGCAGCTGTGACATCTTGAGTTGATGTCCTGCTCAGATTTTTTTTTTTTTATTCTTTTCCTGTCAGTGAGTGGCATGAAAATAAAACTGCATATTTCCTCAAGAAGATATGGACTCGGGAAGGTATGTTGGTGTGCTGCCACATTTTTTGGTATGTCTGCTTGTTCTTTGTGATTTGAGAGCTATGCTAATGACAGCTGCCGGCTCTGTGATCATGAGGTGATTTCCCATGTTACCCTGGAAACTCCAAATCACACTCAGTGTCCTTTATTGCTCGTGTGTGTGCACGCGTGTGCGTGCGTGCAACGCAGACAGACAGACGGACCTCGATTTGCCCTGATTTGGGTCTGGATTAAATATGGACTCAATTGTGCTTTAATGGCCTCGCCATTCAGCTGCACGCTGTTGATAGAAGCCTTTGTTCTCCGGTCAGGATTTAAAGAGCCTTTAAATTTTAGTCATAAAACATGTTCATTTGTTTAAAAAAAAAAAAAAATCCAAAATTTGCATTTGAATTTGTGAGGCCTACAAATAAGATTTATTGTTATGGGGTTAGGGTAGCCCTAACCCTATTTTAAAAGAAAATCTACAGCATTTTGTTTTTCTTCTTGGGATTTGATTGGGAAACCTTAAAAAGTTTATTTGCCCAGCTCTGATGAATATATCAGGACTGCTGTTGCAGTTTCTTTCTTTTCTTGGACGTCCCGGCTTTATTCTCCACGATGCATCAAGACTGCAAACATGAACACACTGGAATTTATCTGGATCCTATAAAAACTCCTTTAAGCATAACAATATGGAATAAATCCCAGACGGATCTGAGGGAACTGCATATTCAAGTTGTAATTATTAGGAAATTAGCCTATGTTCCATTGTAACTTGTGATGATTTGCAAAAATCTGTGGTTTGTGTTTATTTTTGAATCTTTTCTTTGCAACTCAAATCTTGTTTAGCCTGCTTCTCTTATGTTGCAATGCAAATAAACCCAAAAACAACTACTTTATATCTAATCAAGAGGAGAAATCCGGACATTATCATAAATACCTCTGACAGCATTCAGATCTTGATAATAGAAAATTAACTCGCTGTCTTGTCAGATAGATTATATCAAAATTATAAGAGATCATTAGGACAAAATACAAATGTTATTCACTGCAGGTTACCTTTAAGCTACATCCTGTCAATCGTTCTGTTGTCCAGCCTCCTAGCAGACCAAACTCTGTGCATCCTCTCTTGGTCAGCTCAAGTAGTTAGCTGCATCTGCAGAACTTGATTTTAGAGTTTTTACTACATTACAAGCTATGAATTGTCTTCCAAATATCAATGAGAGCTTTGCTTCTTTTCTTCAATGATCTAAAAAAAAAAAAAAAAAATAGCTTCGACATCACAGTGCATGGAGCCAAAAAAACCAACCTACTTTTCCAGTAGCAAGGGAGGCGACTGCGATTCTTGAATTAAGCCATGGTGATCTTTTCATTATTGAGAAAACAATAAAAATCGGAACAAGCAACAAAAAGATACCAAAGGCTGAGTCTGGAAATAAAATATCAACACAAAAGCCAGCTTAACAAAAAGCAGACAAACTAATAAACCATGACAGGTGCAGTGCTTTAAGTAATTACGTGGTCCCATTTGGTGATTTGCAGAGACAAACTGTTTCCACAGACACTCTTTGAAATAGTCACGCTTGATTTTCTGACGAAATAATAAGTCTGTTCTGCTTGTATTTATTTATTTATGTATATATATATTTTTACTAAAATTAAATTATGTCCACCTCGCCCACACTGATGATTAACCACACTGGTTTGGAGCAGCAACCAACAATATAACTAAGTCCTCCATATAGGTCACAAGTTGCACAGTGCAAGTTTATGCATTCCATCCCTGCGACTCACATCCTATAACTTGTTGGGTATTTGAATAAAAAAATATTCCTTGTGAGGTTAAAACCAGAGAAAATCTTACTGTTGCTGCTGGAAAGCCAGAAAGTCCAATGAGGTAGGAAACGCTCGAGGCATCTGAGAGGAAAAGTGACCTTGAAAAAGGTGTTACAGTCTCAGAGGAAGTGGACAGACAACTTAAATAACTTTTCAAATATCCTGTATTTTCCTTTTAGTTTTGGTTTCATCCCTGGACAGCGATTTACATTAAACTGACAACATTTACTGGCATACCTGCTAAAGACGTGTAAGAAAATGCTAAATAAATCCCTCTTTCTCTGCAGTAGTATAATCCCTGATAGTTTAAAATAAAATTTGCTGGTCATTCAAACAAAGACGATGATTTAGTGCATTCCCAGGGTCTTTAGAAGAGAAGCAGGTCCTGGACATCACAGAATCTCCACTATAGTTACCCTAATTTTAGATGCTTTCCCACATCCTCACTCATCCTTTAATATGAGCCAAACCCACCCAGAGCATTAGTTACCTGAAAGCTCAATCTTGTCCTAACTCCACCAAAGCACACTAGAGTCCCAGCAGAGCTTAGCATGTTTTTGTTTGTACTAATAAGACAGAAAATGCTTTTTCCTGACATGGCTCTCAATATAACGTCTCTCAAAGCTTATAATATAAGCTTTGAGAGACACTTTGTCTCTCAAAGCTGCCGCTCTTTCCTGCAGTTTCCAAACAGTAAGCAGTCAGTAATGTTTGCTTTTTAACATCCTCTCGCATCTTCCCACCTGTAGATGATGGCAGAATAAATATGGGCTTTTGTCCAACCTTGTGGCCAGTGGCCAAATAAAGAAACTGTCAGAAATATTTCTCTTCTATTCTATGTCATGTCATTTTATATCCTTGGAAAACAAAGTGTTGGATTATTTACTTAAAATGTACATATCTGCCACTGTCTACACATGATCTGAATCCATATGAGAATTACACACCACATAACCTTCCTCAGCTCTTCTGATTGGTACTTCCTCCTTTCTCATCCTCCCCCTTTTAACTGTGGTGAATTGCTGGGTGACGACGGGGGATTTCTTGCCCACCAGACAGTCCGCTCACCTGTGGTCTAGGTGCACATGACTGTTTGCCTCAGAGGTTCGTGAAACTGCTGCTTTCAGACCAGAAAGTGAAATTACAATAATGGAACGCCGCAAATTGGAGCTTCTGTTCGAATGCCTTTATGCATCACTCTGCATGACTGGCAATGAGAGGCTGCATTTTTCACATGCCTCTAACTGCGGAAGGGTTTTCTGTGAGGGTTTACACAGCCTGTGTGAGGATTTACTTTGGGGTTTGGTTGTGTACCAAGGCCATAATTTGCTCACAACACAGTGATAAATCTCTTTTGTTTTGTCTTCTGACAAAGATAGAAACACCTCAGAAAAGTAGGTGGGCGATACAAAGAAGGGAGGATTTCCATTTGTGGGCTAAAATTACAAAAACGTTAAATTTCACTTACCTGCTGGGTTAGAAAGAGGGAATCAGTCATAAGTCATACTTATTGGGGTTTAAATTTGAGAAAGCCACCGTGTAATGTGATCTGAAACTGTTCAGTTTGTTTGTCTTGGAGAACTGCATGGTCTGTGTGTTTGTGTGTTTCGGCATATTTGTTACATATTGTGACAAGCAGAATCACCTGTGCAAGCGAGCGCCGTTAATGTTCTCGTGAAATCTTTTCAGCACCGAGCTTGTCTTAGATTTCCCCCGGGGGGCAATCCACACACTCTAACACTAATAACTGCACAATCTAGTGTTTCAACAGCTCCCTGTGGAAGTGTGTGTTCCTTCGTGTGTGTGTGCTGTGGGGAGTGTGTTATTAATCCTCAATGGTGCTGAGAGCAGCCTGTCTGGCTGGATCAGTGCCCGTCAGGATCAGTTGGGTCTTCTCACTGCTATCACATCTCAGGTCTTAATGAGGCAGCTCAGCAGCTCTGCTGGGTTTGTGTGTGTGTGTGTGTAGGTGTGTGTGTGTGTTTTCATTCTTTACATCTCATTTGACCACTTTTTACCACAAATATCGCTGACAATTCCTAGTCTGTGTAGAGTCAAGTGCTTTATTGTTGGCTGTCAGGCTTTACGACAGAAATGAAGATCTATCAGGCGTACAAAAAGCATCCACTGCATTCGCTGTATTTGTTACAGAATTATTGATCAAACGCTGCCATCATAAACGTTATAGGTGGAGAAGCTGCAAAGTATTTGAAATAGAGACTACAATTATAAGTAAGTTTTACAGGAATGCGGCAGGCGGTAAGAGTGAAATTTACTGATCTAATTTTCTGGATTGAAGAGTTTTAGTATTGAACCTGGTCATATCTCAACATTTATAACGTATCTATTAACTTTGTGAGCATTCTTCACTGCACAAGTTACTTTCTAACTCCTTAAAATAAATATGCCAGTTTACCAACAATGCCACCGTTCCATACAGCTTGACTGTCAAAGTAATTTTTTTTTGTTTTATAAAACCTTGGATGAGAATAATTTAATTTCAATTTTAATTACAGTAGATTTTTTTTTATTTTTTATTTGCAGAGAAAGGTGAGGTGCAGGATGCTGCTTCAAAAGCCATGACTGTGAAAGTTTTTAATGGTGCTTTTATCCAGCTTTAATTGGGCGAGAGGCGGGTTGCGCCTTGGACAGGTCAACACAGAGGCACACGAAGCAAACAACCATGCACACACAAACTCATACCTAGTAACTAAACCGTCATGCTGTTGGACTGTGAAAGGCAGCAGGAGTACCCAGAGAGAACCCACTCATATGTGGAGAAAGAACAGCCAAACTCTATGTGGGAAGATCCCAGGTCAGGATTCAAACCCAGGACCTCCTTGCTGCTAGGAAACTGTGTGAAGTGGTACATCAATGATGATATAGTGACATTTAGGAGTGAAAATATGGACTGTGTGCGGTCTGAAGTTTATAGGACTTTTTTTTCAAGTAGGTGATTTCCAATGTTTTGACTTTTATCTGATTCGCTTAAGATCTGTGCCCAATAGCAACGGGATAAAAACAAGCTAAGTTTAATTAGAGTGTACACCAGAATTACAAGGCCCTTTGCAGTACATTTGCCAAGCGACCACAAACCTCCTCATTGCACAACACAGATGACACATTTGAATTTTGAAAAATGATTCTTTACCACTGTTGATAAAGATGTACTTTACTCAAAGTCTGACTATGAATATCATTAAAAGTCAACTACACATAAAACACTTATTTAAAAATAGGAAAAAAGTAATGCATTTCCTCTGACGAAAATGGAAGAGGGGCAAATAGTGATGTGATTACAATCATCACTACACTTTCACTTTGCCAAGATGTAGCTAGTACTAAACACTACCAAATGCAGTAAAGTTGATTTAAGTGAAACATGCTGCCTGTGTATAAATGCATTCGTAGAAAAAATGGGATGTCTTGCAAGGTGCTATAATCCACTGAGGGACCTGGACAGCCTGCTGTTTGTTTGTGTGTCGCTAAAGCCATGCAGGGGTTTGAAGGTGGTCTTATCCATCTGAAGGCCCTTTGAACCAGAAGGTGTGTGACTGCATGCCTTTGAGTGTGTAAGAGTGTGTGTCCTGCAGCCAGCCTCCACATCCAACCAACCCACTCAGGTTCCCCTCTGACACGCCAGTCTGCCCCCCTTTCATCCTCCATTTTCTCAGTTGGGTGTGATCACATCAAAGTGCAACAGGGGGGATTACAGGTTCCTTTGCCCCAAGGGGTCCCAGACACAACCCCTCTATGTCTCCCTAACTGTGGCAGACACACACTCTTTTCCATTCCTGACACTGTCCCCGGGGCCCCTGTAATCCGCATGTTGTCACAAGGTCAGGGGACCGTGTCAATGACGTCCATTTAGGACTTACGGGCTACAGCTACATGCTGTATATAAGTTTTTATCTTTATTCGTTGTTCTTTCTTTAACTCTGCTCCCTCCCTACTGAAAGCATGACAGCATGACAGTACCTGTTTTAAATACTCATTTAAAAACTCAAAATAAATGCAAAAGTTGGGCTGGGGATTCAAATTTTCTATCATCTGCCATGGGTGAAAATGTAAATTAGTTCATTAGACATTTTATGGCTTCCCTCTCTAATTCTGCAACCATTTTCTTCTGACAAAAAAAAGAAATAAAAATTATGTACTAAACTCTACTCCACATAGTTTACTAAAATTTACTATGTTTTTTTATGCTATAAGCTAAAAAGGTTCAAAGATCTGCTGCCTTGTATTGTGGGCACAGTAACTGGAAGAAAAGCAAACCTTTGTCCACTTTAAAAGTGTTACAACTGGAAAAAGTTTTGAAAACTGAATTCACACAACATGATGAAACCATAAGGAAATAATTCTTCACCAACGATTTAAAATGTGCTGAGTCTTTTTGCTTTTTGCGATGCAAAAAACAAACAAAAAAACAAAGCCTCCCTGCAGATAAAGGCATTGCATCCAAGAGCCCAGCTGCTTCTGCAACTGTTGAACTCAAGATTTGGATGCGACTCCATGTCCAGATTAATTTCATGGCGATAAAAAGGAGTTGCTGTTATTTGTAGTATGCATGTTATCTGACGCCATTGTTCCTCCCTGGCTCTTAAAGAAGCTCTCTGGCTCTACATCTGTCCACCAGGATTTTCAGAGCATTCTTCATCGGGGCGCAGCAACGCCACGATGTGCTCTACGCCTAAATATAGAAACATCACACACAGAATGTGCACACACTTAAAATGAGTTAAAGTTAAAAAGAATGGAATTATGGTAATGTTAAAAGTCTGAAAGAACAACCTGCTTTTATGTATTTGCTTTTAAATTCCAGTGATCATCCTCTAAAATCGCATCCATTTGTGAGTTTAACGTTCTCTGCAGCCACGTGAAGCGAGCAGCATGTACTGTGCGAGGAGCCTGTCTAAATAAAAGCCTGGATTTAATATTTTTTGCTGAGGGAATCTCTTCCAACAGCAACACTCTGCTTCCACAGCACTTATGGTAATAGGTGCAGTTTTTAAAGTCAATATGGTATCATTAAGTGCAATGAAGCGTGATCCTCGAGCACCGTGGTGTTAGTGTTTCCCTTTCATTCTGGGTGTTTCGTTCAAGGTTGACTTCAGAAATGAGTCAGTGCTACATTAATATTTTTATATGCACCCAGTGAGCATGCTTAATTTAATTAAGCAATAAAAAAAAAAAAATTAATAGCTAATCTAATATCAGTGTTGCTAAATTGGGTTCTGAGTTTTAGAAGCCAAAATCAAGTCAGGCTCTGTTTCCTTACTTGGCAGCGAAGGTTGCTGAGCCTCTTGGCAGTGGAAACTGGGCTGTTTCTCTCAAGTTGCACTTCAGCTTCAGATGCTGAGTGGATTGTTTTCACATTAAATATGGGTAATTTAATATCCG
Source organism: Poecilia mexicana (assembly GCF_051168715.1). NCBI lineage: Eukaryota > Metazoa > Chordata > Actinopteri > Cyprinodontiformes > Poeciliidae > Poecilia > Poecilia mexicana. The sequence goes on from NW_028263381.1 coordinate 27,980,036, forward strand.
TTTATAAAGGTGTATGGATGTTAATGCACTGGTTGTTTTGAACGGCACTAGTGTTATCCACACTTCTGCATTACATGCATAAGCAGGCATCAGTTCTTAGTTTTTGAAATGTGAACATAATAGACTTTATTAATGATGAACTTAATTGTGTGAAAATTGGGGTAATTAGAGTAAGCTAATGGTATATCCACTGAATAAATCTGCATTCACATTGAAGAACACAATGATTCAGCACAACATATGGGATTCATATGAAAAGTATTCACTCCCTTGAACAATCTTGCTATGTTACAAAAACAAAATTTACTGTATTTAACACAAAGTGGCAAATAATTCTGAATTCAATGGAAAACAAAAGATGATTTTTAATATTTTTTGACAAGTAAGAAATCTAAAAAATGTGGTGTGCATTTTTATTTAACCGCCTCCAAAAGTTACCTCATTAGCAAATTTCTTGGCAGAACATTGGTGAACAAACCGCATTATGAAGACCTGGGAGAAATGTCAGAATTAAAGTGGTGGAGAGTTTTACATCACAGTCCGGTTGTAAAACAATATCCTGAGCTTTGAATGGAGCACTGTTCTGTGCATTATCCAAAAGTGGAAATAGTTGAGTGCAGCAGCAAACCAAAAAAGGCATGGACATTCACCTGAACTTACAGACCAGGCATGATTAACGTAATTAATAAGGAACTTAATGAGAAAAGCTACGAAGTGGCTTTTCTCTGGACATACTTTGTATACAGTCATGCATTTCGAACCTTCACTCCAGAAATCATTAAATGTCACAATATATTTGTTACAGCAGAGCTACTGAGAAAAGTGATAAATATGTGATGCAAGATTTTGGTTTCAAGCAGTATATAGCAGCTGTGCTGGTTATATAATACTTAGTATGAATATTGTACAACCTTTTACTGCACCTCCAGAGTTACATGACTCTGTCTTGAAATATGTACTAAGCTTATTTCAGAAGGTTTTTTTTTTTTTTTTTGTTTTTTTTAAGCAGCTGTCCTAAATTCATTTAATCGGGTTAAATCAGGACTGATTTAAGGTATTTTTCTAGAATCTCTTTATGAAACTGTCATCTATATAAAAAAATCTCCTTAAGGTGGCAAGAATTAATCTTGTGGCCCTTTCAGCTGGAGCTGAAAGGGCGCACTCAGTCACATGATTGACATTTATAAAAACGGCTAAAAAGAGGAAGTAATTAGAGAAGCCATGCGAGAGTTCTGGCCTGCCAAATTATGTAACCTGAAACATATGATAAAATGAAACAAGGTATCATTTTACAAAACACAATCCAGCTGACCCGTATTACCTCAGCTGCCCCCGCCGAGGTAAGCACGATTAATTCTTGTTGGAGTTTAGTGCCTCCTTCTTTGTTGTTACCTTTGGAGACTGTGATGGAGTAATGAGGAGACAATTAGAAGACCCAAAGATAGGCTCTGATATGAAGACGCTGGTCCGCTCCAATATAAAGATCATTTTGGTTCAGTGACTTGCAATAAAACACAGACTGAGCTGGAGACCATTAGGGCACCGAGCCCTCATCTGTTTCAATAGCACAGAAGCTTTAGCTGAGACAAAGGCTTTTGTCATGATCACAGAGCTCACTCTGTAGCCTGCAGAGACATCAGGCTGGTTTATGACAGACGGGTCAGCAGGGGGCGGGGCGCGGGGTCGAGACATACATATAGCTTTAATTGTGCAAATGCCAATGTGCATGAAAGTGTTTAGAGGCCTGGAGACGGGTGTGCATTGTGTTGAGGACTGCCCTGCAAACCTGGGGACGGAGCCCACCCTGGCTTTATGCGCTCCCTGATGTGAGACCCCTGATCGGGTCACAGTGGGCCGTGTGTGTTTGAGAGCGCGAGTGAGTCATGGTTGCCGGGTGCAGTGTGGCACCTGCTGCTGGAATGCTGGAAAAACAATCGATGTAATGTTGGTGTAAATGTAAGATCTTAACCACGAACTCTGTTGGCACATCTGGTCAATTAAATCCTGGACTGAAGTCGACATTGACTGGAAATAATCTTCTTGTTGACAGTCTGAATCACCTCAATCTTTAAAAGGGAATCGTACAAATGAATCAGACAAATAGGGTGGGGGGGGGACAGAAAAGGTAACAACAACAACAAGTGCTTTGTGGTGAGTTAATGTGAAGTTGGAATTTCTTTTTTTTTTTTTAATATTTATTTATGATTTTCAAGAATAAACAGGCAAATTACAGGACAAAACAACAAGGATAAAAAAACAAAAAAACAAAAAAAAAAAAAACTAACCAGAATCATCAAAACAAAAATCCACAGAACAGAACAATCAAAACACTGTCAGCTTACAAAGGGTCTGATAAGAGGATAAAATGCACATCATATTCTAGAGTGTTATCGAGCATGAGACAGAGTCCAAGCGAGTAAGAGACATTTCTGAGGACATTGAAACAAACAGCCCACCATGGAATATGGAATAACAAGAAAAGATGAACACAAGTTATAATCACAATAAACAAGGCGAAACGGTAAATGAGTAAAATAAATTATTAGAAAATACAGGTCCAGATGTAAACGACAGTTATTTTAGCCTATTATTTTGTATGTATCTATTGAAAGGACCCCACACATCCAGGAACTTCTGATGATTGTCAGACAAAGAGTATCGAATCTCCTCAAGATAGATACAGGACACCATATCATTAAGCCATTTCTTAAAACAAGGCGGTGTAGAGGATTTCCATTCCCGTAGAATAACCCGCTTTGCTACCACTAAACCAAACATTAGAGACTGTTGTAGGGACATGGGAAGAGCAAGAGAGGATTTAGAGCAACCCAAAATGATCAAATGCCTATCCGGGCATAGAGGCTTGCCATAAGCATTGCTATAAAATTCAAAAATCTTGCACCAGAAGTCCATTAGTTTAGGACAGGAGCAAAACATGTGACCCAGAGTCCCATCATCTAATTTACATTTGTCGCATTTTGGTGAGACGCAGGGGAATAGCCTATTGAGTTTAGTTTTAGAAAAGTGCAGCCGATGGATAACTTTGAATTGAATAAGTTGCAGTCTAGAGTTAATGGAGCAGGTCTTGATTCTTGAAAGAGACAAATCCCATTGCTCATCCGAAATCTCACCAAGTAGATCAGAAGCCCAGGCCTCTTTTATATGCCTAGTAGATGGGGATGAACTGAAAAGATGAACAAACTGAGAAATTAGGTTTTTAGAGGTAGAGGGCTTTCTTATAAGCTCGTAGAAACTATGCTGTGCCGGTAAGGTTTCATAGTGGGGGAGGTGCTGTTTTACAAAGTTCCGAGCTTGCAAGTATCTGAAAAAATGGCTAGAAGGAAGACCAAATTTTGATTGTAGTTGCGTGAAGGAAGCAAAGTGATTATTAATGTATAAATCCTTAACAGCAACTATCCCCTTATTTAACCAGTGCTTAAAAACTACATCCATATTACCTGGCTTAAATGCTGAATTCTGACAAATCGGAGCATAGATGGACAAGCCAGGGAGATTCAATACATTCTTTAACTGCTTCAGAATCCTGAGTGAATTTCTTAATATAAAATTATCCTTCAACAACTGAAAGGACAAAGAAGGATTGGAAAACAATACTGCAGCTGAGGAAGAAGAAGTAAGCTCTAATAACGCAAGGTTTTCGTTCAATGGCCATTTGGGTAGTAGCGAGTCAACCAACTCACCCCTCGAACAGAACTGAGTCCAGAAAACCCAGGATCTGGCATTACACGCCCAGTAATAGTATCGAAAAACAGGAAGGCCTAGGCCCCCCTCCGCAGTAGGTTTCTGTAGGTGAGACTTTGATATTCGAGGGTGCTTACCAGCCCAGACAAAAGGGATTATAATAGAGTCTATCATCTTAAAAAAGGAAGCAGTGAGATAAATGGGTATATTTTGAAAAAGATAGGTAAATTTCGGAAGGAGCACCATCTTGACAACATTGATGCGACCAATCAATGAAAGAGGAAGGTGCCTCCACATGTCAGCCATGGATTTAATTTTGTTGATTAAATCCAAAAAATTATATTTAAAAAGGAGTTTAGGGTCTCTTGTGATATTTATCCCCAGATACTCGAAATGACTAGTGGAAACTTTGAATGGCAGATTGCTAAGAAAAGCAGCGTTCAGACCATCTGAAAGAGGCATAAAAAGACTTTTATCCCAATTAATAGTAAAACCGGAAAGCTTGCCAAATTTATTTATAAGTGTAAGAAGTGGAGAAAGAGAGACTGTAACGTCTGAAAGGGTCAGGATAACATCGTCCGCATACAGGCCAATGGGACTATCTGTAGCATAGTCTGAAATGCCAGTGATCAATGGATGGTTCCTGATGGAAATAGCAAGGGGTTCCATGGCCAGTGCAAATAGCAACGGAGAAAGACAACACCCCTGTCTGGTTCCGCGATGCAATAAAAAAGAAGCAGACCTGTCGTGATTAGTCAGAACTGAGGATCTTGGCTGAGCGTAAAGCATTTTTAGTAAAGTCATAAATTTATCGCCAAAGCCAAATTTTTGGAGAACCAAAAACAAATAGTCCCATTCAATTTGGTCGAATGCCTGTTGAGCATCTAATGAAATAACTGCGGAGGCAGGAAGGTTGGTCTGGTACATAACACTTAAGAGTCGACGAGTGTTTGAAAAGGAATACCTGTTGGGGATAAAGCCAGTCTGGTTGGGATGGATCAGATGAGCTATGTGTTTATTTAAACGAGTAGCTAGTACTTTGGCTACTATTTTTTGGTCACCATTTAGTAAGCTTAAAGGACGGTATGAGGCAACATTAGAGCAATCCCTGCCCTTCTTCAGGAGAAGACAGATATGAGCATCATACAAACTCAGGGGAAACACTCCCTCCACCACAGAAGAGTTCACCATACGCAGAAGAAGAGGGGCAACCAGATCCAAATAACATTTATAGAAATCTATTCCAAACCCATCCGGACCACAAGCCTTACCAGGAGATAAAGAGTGTATCGCGGATTTAATTTCTTCAATAGTAAAACTAGAGTCCAGGTGTGCCCTGGCGGATTCATCCAGGACAGGTACATTTAAATTGTTTAGAAAGACTTTAATATCCGTGCTGGTAGCACTACTCCTGGAGGTGTATAAATCACTGTAATAATTGAAAAAGGCATCATTAATGAGTTTAGGATCAGTTAACAGTTGGCCAGAAGGAGAAGTAACTTTATGAATAGCTCTATCTGCCAGTGTGCCTTTTATTTGTCTAGAAAGCAATCTATCAGGTTTGTCCGCCAGCTCAAAATGCTTTTGTTTAAGTTTGCGAATGCAATTACCAACTTGTTCCCCAAGCATGTGGTTATATTCAGATTTTATCTTCAGAATGGCATTAAGTATATTTTCATCATTTGAGATCTGGTACCTGTCCTCCAAAACAGCCAATTCAGCCTGAATATCTGCAAAACGCTGTGATCTGGCCCTTTTGACCGAAGACTGATAAGAAATAATGTTACCCCTCAGAACCACCTTAAATGTCTCCCACAAGACTGAATCAGACACATCACCTTTGTCATTAAAAAGAAGGAAATCTGCGATTTTAGCTGAAATGAAGTCCTTAAGTGCTTGATCCGAATTGATGGGGGGGATAAATTTCCAGTTGAACGATGGAGCATGAAGATTAAAGTGGATCTGAAGTAAGAGAGGGGCGTGATCTGAAATTAAGATCCCGTGATAGAGAGAACTGACTGTACGAGAAATCAATTTAGAATCAATTAAAAAGTGGTCAATTCTGGTAAAACTACCATGGGAGGGGGAAAAAAATGAGTATTTGCGATCGGAAGGATGCTGAAGCCTCCAGATATCCACTAAGTTTAGTGACTTAATGAGATTATTTAAAACAGACACTGATTTCAAAGAAGAGGCAACCTTATTGGAGGACCTATCCAACACTGGATCAAGATAACAGTTGAAGTCACCTCCTATAATCATGTCCCTATTATTAAATTGTGCAATAATATCAAATATCTTGCAGAAAAAGTCGGGGCAGTCACAATTTGGGGCATAAATATTCAAAAGGGCAACAGGGATGGAATTAATTTCGCCAGTGACAAGCACATATCTCCCCCCCGGATCTGCAGACATGGAGTTAAAAATAAATGGAATAGACTTGCGGATAAGGATTGCAACCCCTCTAGCCTTGGAAGAAAAATTAGCCTGGTAAACCTGAGACACCCATGACGATCTCAACCGTCTCTGCTCAGTTGGATGAATATGAGTCTCCTGCAGAAAGATAATATCAGATGAAAGTGATTTTAGATGTGAAAACACCTTCGCTCTTTTAAGTGCCTTACCAAGGCCTCTACAGTTCCAGGAAACAAAATTAATAGGACTCATGCTCGACTTAAAAGTGCTATTATCCTGCATTTATCACAACGTAAAAAAAGCAGCTGACAGGGTAAACAAAACAAAACACAGGCAATTTAACAGCAACAACGCAGAAACAAAAACCCCAAAACTCACCCTTGCCGCAACATGAACAAAGCGGCATATCCCAAAATCTAGAGTGGAGGCTGCCGGGTAACAGAGCAAAAAAAAAAAAAAAAAAAAAAAATCACAAGTGGGTAATCTAAACACAACACGCCGTGTTTACCTCCAGAAATTGTATAGATGTTAATATGCACCAAAGCTTAATCGAACTAGCAGACTAACTAGCACAGAATGATTAACAAAGTCATTTAATATGAGACAATGAATTGGCAAACCGCTCTGCATCAGTCGGTGAAGTGAAGGATTTCACAGTGTCATTTAAAGACACTTGCAGCTTGGCAGGAAAACGCAGGGAACATGTGGCTCCGGCCTCCACCAGCCTCTTCCTCACGGAGTTGAAAGCCTGGCGCTGCGCTGAAACCTCTGCTGTGTAGTCTGGGAATATGAAAACTTTCTGGCCGTGGTACATCAGAGGGGCTTGCTGTCGACTCAACCGCAGAATATTCATCACGTCGCGGTCATTGTGGACCCTGGCGATGATAATCCGAGGACGTTCATTAGGAAGTGGCTTTGGTCTCAGGGCACGATGCGCCCTATCAATTTTAACGGGCTTGGGAAAGCTGTCCTGTCCCAGCAGCTCAGAGATAAATTTTGAGACAAATTCTGCAGGTCGAACCCCCTCTACACCTTCCCTGAGGCCAACAATCCGAATGTTTTGTCTGCGCGAGCGTCCCTCCAAGTCGTCAACCTTTTTCTTAAGAAGGCCGTTAGCCGCCGCTAGCTCGCTACATGATGACTCCAGGGCCGAAACACGGGCATCGGTAGAGGTTAGAGCCGAGTCCATGTCATCCAAACGGTGCCGGACCTCACTGTGCTCTGTCTGCAGGGTTGTTAAACGAGCTTCAATTGAGTCCAGACGTCCTTCCAGTGATTTCTTGAGAGTATCCACGAGTGTGTAGACTTTAGAAAGATCATCTTTGTGGCTATTGACGGCGGCTAGTATAGTCTCGTTGCTAACAGCGGAGCCCGCATGAGCAGTCGACTTCTGGGCTTCGTCTTTCCTAGGCATGATGTGAAATGCCAAAACTAAAATAAACTGAAGAGACGGGTGCTAGCTACTCACTCGGTGAAAAAAAATAATATATTTGGTGCAGTGAATAAGTTTTAAATGAAGGCAGTGACACGGAGCTCTGGAAAACACGTCTACTCCATTACTGCACACTAGCGCCCCCTTGAAGTTGGAATTTCTGAATTCAAAGTCAACAAAAGTCCAAAAGTGCATCCCAAGAAACTGGAATTCCAGCTTGGAAAGCCAAAATCACAACAAAAATCCCCAGAAAATCACAGGTTTAATGTGAAGATGACCTTTGTGCATATGGAGCCAGAGTTCCAGGAGTTTTCTGTTTGTCTGCATCTCTTGCAGTTTGCATCATGTCACTCTAGCACAAGCACTGTTAAAGAGGATGTTTTTTTTTTCATCCTGTCAAAATGCTGTTCTTCATGATTCTCTCGTACTGTGGCAGAAATACATGTGCATATTTTAGCAAGGCAGTCTGATTCTAACCCCTATTGGGAGCAGTCTTAAATAGTTTCAGGTTTGTCCGTTGTACAGTGGAGCCCACCACTCAGTTGTGGCATTTATTTGCAGCCAATTGCAAGTTCTTTCAGCCAAACGCGTTACTCTATAGACTGGCTTGTTCATCAGCAGCTGACATAGGAAAGAGCAGAGAGACAGAGCTGAGACTGACAATCCTGATATATCTTTAAAACTTTAGTTTTTTTGCTGTATTTAATTCCCTAAGAGGCATTCTTGAGCTCTCATGATTTTTTTTCTGCCAAAAACCTTTCAGAATCGAACCACGACAAAAGACAGACCCACATCTGAGCCCTGATATGACCACAAGATGATGTAAACCCCCATGTGCCACAAACGTTCGCCAATTACCCTCGCAACTGGGCGTGGATCAGAGTGTGAGGCATTGTGGTGTCAACCTAAACTGTTCTTATACTTGTCTGGAAAGCTTTTTTTTTTTGTTTTTATCTCTACATGTTTACACAGATTTTAATCTAAATGGTTCTGCTGTCCTCATACACCAACACCCAAAGTCTTCAGAGGGAAATCTTGTGTCGGTCAGAGTAAGCGTCAAGTCACATCTTCCGGCGATTACAGCCAAGTTTTTAAGCCTTGACAGATGAGAGCCGTGCAACAACTTGCTTGTTTCATCGCATGTCGCACTGTGTGAGGTGATCCTAGCTAAAAACCTTTGTTTGAGAAATGTGTGTCAAACAGAATCAGTCTGAGACGTGTTGATGTTCTTGGCGACTCTTTTAGAAAGAAAAAATGGTCAGATTTCTGTCTGAATGCGATATTGATTTCATCCAAATTCTCAGAATCGCATTTTTTTTCCCTCTTCATTCCTCTAGCAGAGTCTGAAGTTTCATACCGCTAAGCCACTGCAGACGTCTTGATTTAAAAAGCAGCAATAAAACCAAAAACAATGGGAAGCCACGTGGAAAGTATGATGAGGTTATGCTGGGAGAACGTTTTAGATTTTCCGGTGCTTTTTGGGAGAAAAGTCATGCCGTGTTTAACAGTGAGCGCTTTATGAAGGGAGTTTCTTAGTTGAGGTTTTCTGCCTTCAGCGGTTTGTTAAAGCCTCTCGTCACAATCAAGGGCAGAAGGGGAAACGGTTTCACCCAGGTAGCTACATAAATATACAGTAGCATTCATACTCGCAGAGAAGAACAGCACACCCCATGTCTCTGGCCCTTTCCACGCCCCTCCTCTCACCTCCCACCTTTTTTCTCCTCTTTTCAACCCCTCCCTCCATCTATCTCTCCCTACCGTTCTCTCCCCTTTTGAATTAGGTTCATTCTTTCAGCCTGTTCTCCCTCTGAGCGTTTCTGCACCACTCAGCTCCTGTGAAAACTCCCTGTCTATGTGTGTGTGCGTTAAGAGGAGTTTTATGTGTGTGCACAGCGCTGTGTGTGTGTGTTTTGTTTTTTTTTTAAAGAGGAGCTGAAGTGCAGTCGTTCATCAGTGTAGCTGACTGCAGCCGGGGGAATACTCAGATCTCCGCGTCGCTTTTCAACTTACAGCTGCTTGTAGGACTTTTTTTCTTTTAAAGACTAACTGGACTTTTATTTTTCACCAAGCCAGGACTGCAGAGCTGCTCACTCTTTGTCCCATCTTCACTGGAACTACCAATATTAATTTTTCCAGAGGTTCTTCCAGGATCGTTAAATTTTGTTTTATGTATTTTCCCGCTTTCTGAGTTCTGTTGCAATTTAGATAATTGCTATTTCATCCTCATTCCCTACTTTGACTTGAGATATGTTAAACCTTTAATGGAAATTAAGAGCCCAGCAAGAGTGCAAAGGTGAGCCTGAGCAATAACTTTGACAGTACCTACGACACAGAAAAAGTTTCTCACACAATGGAAGCAATAAGTGCAACGAGAGGCATGAAGGGCTCAGGTGGATGCTGATCCTGACCAGGACAATTCTGAACCTTTGCAGATTTTGATCTCTTGGAACTGGATGGGAAGGTGAGTTTTAATTGCTTGCAGAAACAGCTTGAATGTTTTTGTATAAGAATGACATTAGCTTAATAATAGGAGTGTTACTGGAGGCATTGTGAGGATCCTGGGGCTTAGCTCAGCCCGAAAGTACTTTAATTTACCTAGACAGCAAAGTCATTTTTCTGTCATTTAAAATGAAAACAGTAGCAGACATGTTGTATGAGTTATGGTCTGCATGGGCTGCTTTTTTCCAACGTGAAATAAAAAAAAATGACCACAATCTTTTTACTGTGTTTTATAGCATCGAGAGTAAAACACACTCAAAGAAACTACCTTTAACTACCTTTAAGGATAAAAAAGATTAAATTTTCCTATTTTTATTTATCTGCTTTAGCAGTAAACCTTCTGTGTTTCTCTTTGTGAGTGATAACAGAAACGTCTCAGATCAGCTTAATGTGCCAAGTTGCATCAAATCAACCTGATTCTTGTAGAAGAAGCAGTCTAGGTCTGCTGTTTCTGCAGCTGGATGCAACATTTTGTCCCTCATCAGACATGGCCGTACTTCTCTGGCTAAGATGCAGATATTGTAATACTTTAAAACTTGATACATGACATTTTTGACAGAGATTTTTTTAATAAATGTAGCTGACACATGACTTGTCTTATCAGAATGGATTCTTTAGGCGTCCACTGTTGTGTAGTTTTAACAACAAAAAGTGACATTTTGTATGCATTACAAAAAAAACTGGTGGCACAGCTTAACATCATTTATCACTTTAACCATTTTTAAAATTCTTCACAAGTTTTTAACAGTGCATTCAGCATTTAGCACATACATTCAGAAACTGTCAAATACACGACGTATGTCTCATTTAATGCATGAACAAAGAAGTTGTAGTTATAACTGGTGGAAACCACATGCTCAATAAGGTGCACAACACATGTGTGCAGCATGTACAAGACATGCTGCTAGGTTTTGTGACACTGATTGTATGAGATACAGAGAACAGGCAAACAAATCTGCTCAGGTTTTATGTAAACATACAGATAATGCAGTCATATATTACAGGATTAGTAAATGATTTTATTAGATTTATGTTGATGAATTTGATCCCAAGTGGAATAAGAGACTCCCTCCCGCCCTGCATGGGTTTGCTAGTACAAACAATGAATGGATGGAATAAGGGACTATTCACTAAAAATCAGGGCTGCAGCCTGAATGTCTAGGTCTAATACCGCCTTTGGGTAAAAGGTCATACATGATACTGACTCACAAGAATGAGCAGAGAGGATATTCGAGGATTATTTATGGAGAATCTAAAAGTCCACATTTTCGTGCACGGGATCGTTCAGAGATCACAAACTGTTTTTTTTTTTAAAGCAGTATGACAATTTAGCTTATGCATTGAGCTTTTTTATGCTTTTCTACTTTTTGTAAAGCCCTTCTGCTAAAAGTGATCCCTTTTTATGTTTTTAAAAATGGAATAACAGTTTAAAAAAATCTTCTTTTTAAAGATCTCTGTTCAATATTGTATTATCCAAGTTTGATCAGTCCTAATAGTTCAGGTTTTAGAAAGGAAAAGTGACGTTCAGACTGTGAAATAACCCTTAAGTTTAGCACCGCACGATGACCAACAGTTAGCTAGATGTGCTACGCTCAGTTATCTTTGGTTATGTCTCAAGAATTAGTTTCTGTTATACTTAAGAGTAAAACGAGTTAAAATAAGAGTCTAAAAAGTCTAAAAATAAGATTCAGGATGTCAAACTTAAAGCATGCTCCTTTACATTTGTAGCTCGTACAAATAGCTGGAGCATCTGCCAGAGAAGCTCATACTGAAAGCAGTAGTCACTTTGACAAAACTATTGTGATAATTTAATTCCACAACATCCCTAGTTGCTAATGTAAAATGTTGTTGCTTTAGCTGCATAGACTGGGCCATCTGAAGAAGACTTAACAGCTGTTAAATCTTTACTCAGCCAGCTGTTTTTAGAAACTCAAAGTGTGCAACAATACTATTCCCAGACCATTGCATATCAAAGTATCTTTCATGTTTTGTTGATTGCTTGTGGGATACAGTGAAAGCTGAGATCTTGTTTCGCTCACAGCATTGAGTTGTCTTTCCTCTGAGAGCTCTTTGGAGCAGATCCAGTCAGAAGACCAGAGGCGGCTCTGCAAGGTCTTAATTCACAGCAGCTTCTGTTTCTGACAGAGCCAAGCTGTGTGCTCACGGTGACCAGCAAACTTCATTTGCTCTAATTGCACCTTTATTGTTATTTAATTGCCGTACTTTACTGAACCCCAACAGCGAGGTCATTTCTAAAAGTCATATGTTTCTTGGCTCTGATCAAATACAGAAACTGTACTTTGATGCAAGTTTTGTTGCAAAAGATCACCTGATAATTAAGGACAATATGTTCTGATGCATCAATAGAAACTGCTTCAGAACCTTTTTTTCTCATTCATCCATTAATTTTCTTATAAAATAAAAAAAAATTATTTGTCAAAATCACGATGGGCAGATCTGAAGGAAACTCAAATACTGATATTAGCTACATAAAAGCCTGATCTGTGCATCTCCCTGTTATTACTTTTATCAAAAGTAAAATTGATCCAGTCCATCCTGACTGACCTGACCAGTGGAAACAGTCATGAGACACATTTAGCAGAAAGCGACCCCAACTCTAATCCTCACTGTAAATTGAACCCACTCCAATTGCAACATTTCTTTTTCCGATTTAAGCCTCCGATACTTGGGATAATTAATCCAAATCAAACAAAGATTAGCCACAGGTTTGCCGGCTGGGAAACTTCCCCTTCATGTTGCAGGGCCAGATGGCTCAGTACCAGCAGCCAGCAGAGTGCTGCGGTCTCGCTGCTTCTTCATTTTACAGGGTTTCTTTCTGAGCACTCAGTTTATTTGCCTATAATCGCCTTTCATTTACTGGTTCACCTTGTTTCAGCATAAAATCCCATGAACACTGTTTAACTTCTGTTGTGAAACTGCTTCACTTTGATTGCTGCACTTTGGCGTGTTTGAGATCGTATTTAGATGAGACTGTGTGAACTAAAGGGCTCTGCTGCAACAAGTCACTGTACTTTCATGCTTATGAAGCAGAAACAGAGGATGAGTGCAAATTAATTTTCTCGTGATTTGCACTTTTAAGCGCTGGTGTAAATCAGTCCATTTTTTTGTCAGCTTATCTACTACTTTTTAGTTTAATGTCTTTAGTGAATCATCACTTAACTAAACATTTTTCACGCCACTGGTGGTCTGTGCGCTTCATTTTTTTTTTTGAATGTGCAGAGGAGAAATGAAGCACTCCTCACCTACCTGTAAATCTGAGTAAGACTAAATGCTGCCCCAGTACCTGCTCCATGCTTTGGCTCCTGCCTCGGGTTTGTTTGCAGAAATCTGCAGCATGTCCAGGTTCTGCCATGCTTCTCCAACAGCACCTGCCTTTCCAAGGCTGAATATCTCGTCTGAATCAAAACACAACAATTGCTCCTAATGGTGCTTTTCCAGCGTTGGTTTTTGTTTGACAGACCAACCTGGAGTGTTGCACAAGTCGCATCCAGCTTTTTACATGCCTCATGAGTTAGTGTGTACGAATGAGAGTGGGACCTTTTTCTGACTTTCAGCTACTAGAGTTGGAAGTCAGGAAAAGGTGAGTCTCTTGGATGTTCATATTATTTTTGAACCATAGCTTGTTGTCTATGATAAATTGTCCAAACGGATAAAACAGCAGATGAAAACAAAACTATTAATCACACGGCCTATTGTTTTTCTTCTTTTACATCTTGAGGCTTCATTTCAACCCGTTTCACTGCACAGTTAAAGTACAGGAGTAAGTAACTTTACAATCTTAAGAGGCATTTTGGCATTTGCTCCTCCTAAATAAAGTGCTTGCAGAAAAATTGAGTTTATGTTTGTGTGCAAAGTTAGCACTAACCACAAGTTAAAATAAAATGACCTTTTCACCTAATTGTAGGTTGAAAAAAATAAAAACATTACACTTTTAACAGAAGAGAATGTCGATATATACGTGAATAAAAATATTCTAAATTCATATGAAATGAATAATAAAAACAAACACACACATCTCCCCATTGAGTCCAGGAGACAGACACCAGACAATGGAAAAAAAATAGAGGCTCAGGTATATATTTTGCAGACTACTGGAAAAAAAGGAAAGCATTTTGCTATTTGTTACATTCTGTTGTGATAATTCATGCATGTAGCTGAGCTGTGGGTTGGGCTGCAGGCTGCTGGCACACACAGCGTCAGAGTTATGTGGGATAAAGCTCAGCGTAAAAGCATACAAACCCATTTAATTAGACCTCCCTAAATAAATTCATGAATGAGTAAGCATGTTTAATAAGATTCTGTAAAGTAAATTAACAGAAAAATAAAATGTATGGGTGCGAAATCTGTGCTTTCCTTTTCACCCAACAAGCAGTTTCTTTGTAGAAACTCTGTAGTTCCCATTTGTGCAGCAGTTAACTCTTCAGATTGAGTTTTTTTCTGTCTGTGTTTATGTGCCTCCCTTTCAGCCGCTCTTTGAGTTCAACTCTTATCCCTTCTTAAGATTTTCCTTCTTTTCCGCAGAGCAATACATGCGATTATATGCCGACATGGTGCGGAGACGTAGAATCCCATTAAAGCTGACCACTCTAACCCTCCTCCTGTCCTCAACGTCTCCTGCCAATCAAAGTCAGCCAAAAGTCACCAGATACCTGCTGCTTGGCATTTTGCTCTTTAAAGTGTAGACCCCTCCTTCCGCCTCACTCGCTCCTTCTCATTCCTCCTTCTCTTCCACCCATCTCTCCTGCCTTTCATTTCTTGGTCCCAGGGAGGCTTAGCCTTGTTGGTTGCTGGCCAGGGAAACTCTTTTCTCTCTGCAGGCAAAACAATTGTCTCCTTTCTTTCCATCACATATTCTCTTTTTTTTTTCCTTCTCTATCCCTCTATACGTTTTCATTCTTTTCATGGGACTGTATGCATGCAGGCATGCTGCAGGCTTCAAGTGCTCCAATCCCTGCGTCTTGTCCTTTCAGAACTTCCCTCCAGTCTCACATGCTGTTTTTTCTTTCTCTGCCTTCTCAGTTCTGCTTTGTGCTTGTAAATCAGATTTCTAACAACTCTGCTTTGTTTTGTTATATATTTATGTAGTTCTGCTTTCACCCTTTTTCACAGCTCTTATCATTTCCTTTAGTTCTTTCCCAGATATCAGATGGCACCCTCCCATTACGGCCTTCGTCTTGTGATTATAACCTGTTTATTTTTATTTCTTCTCCTACATCTGAGTTGATATGTGCTGTGCCTCAATTCCTTCTTGTTTCCTTATGCTACTTTACTCAAACAACTTGGTCAACAAGTCCATATTAGTTGGAATAATTTGCTAATTAAATCCTGGGTCAAACATAGACCCATCCATTCTTGGATTCAGTTAACAAAACCAAGTTGGGTTCTTGACTTGAACCAGCATATGGAGCTGGTTCAAGTCAACCAGCTCCATATGCTGTACTTTCTTTCTTTAACAGCATTTAATGTTAACATATGAGCATAACATGGTCACTGGATCACATCAGAGTAGAGTCGTACAGATGACATCACGGCGGTTGCTGTCGCTGTAAAACAGGATTTCTACATTTATAAATTAGGAGCAAAATCTTCCTTATCTGACAATATAATGTTATTAGGATCATGTATTGGTGATTAGCATAAACCCACCATTTGGATTAATTTGAGGGTGTCAAACATTCATTCTTTGTTCCACCCTGTGAAAGTGAAAGGCTAGAAGTTAAGTTGCTAATATTCATTCACTCATTGTTGCTTTTGGTGCTATGGTGTCGCACTCTAACCTCTCTCTGCAAAGGCGCGTCTCACCCTGGAGGCGGCCTGCTTTGTCTGCCCGTCTTATTTAGGCTTGGTTTTGACAGGACAGCTTGGCCCCTCGTCTCCCCCCTCTGAATCTATGTCTGTCTTTATTTTTAATCCATTCCCTCTTGGCATGCTGCCGCTCCATGTCCATTGAAGCCGAACTGAATGCAACTGTCGGTGAGCCTGGTGGCTTTTTTCTTCTTCTTCTTCTTTTTTTTTATTGAGATGCTTTATGGAGCATGCAGGAGATTTAAGGAGTACTCAAGCTCAAGAGTGGGTGTCTGAAGAACTTAGTGCTGATTGGGAGGTGTGTGTTGTTCAAATAAACAAGTTAGTTCAGAGACATCATGCTTTTAAAGTGTGAGTAACACAATAACACAATAAAGTGTTAAAACGCGAAGTAGAAAGAAAGAGACGCTATGTGTGTGTGTGTGTGTGTGTGTGTGCGTGTGTGTGGGTGTGTGTGTGTGTGTGTGTGTGTGTGTGTGTGTGTTTTTTTTGCAGGCTCAAGGTTGAGCACTAAGCTGCAAAGATGCTCGCAGTATTTTCAAGGAGATGGACGTCACCGCCCTCGTCAGCTGGAGCGCCGTGACTCGCGCTCAAGCGCAGTTCACGTCACAGTTCCTGGGAGTGACAGAGGCTCCAGTGAAATCCTTACTCTCCTGTCGGCTTGTATAAGCCAAACGACTGGTCCCATTGTCCCGCCGAGTCTCCCAGAGCTGTGTGTGTGTCTAATGATGTTGTCTATATGTGCTCTCATCACTTTAATGTTTTGTTCCGCTGCGCCTGTACGTCTGTGCATCAAACCTCATAAAGGCTGGGTTCACGAAAGTGGCGCTGTGTGTACTTGAATGTATGCTTTTGTGCAATCATCACATGTATGCGAGTTTGTGTGTGTTTATTTACTGCAGGGTACGAGGGAGTTTATGCCTCCTTTCAGCTCTGTCCTGTTGTGTTGTGGACTGGCAGCCATGAGCTTATGAGAGCTCTCCTGTCTCAATGCTTCAATAGCTCTATTATTCATAAAACTGAAAGCCAGCCGTCTTGGCTGCGCTCTGTGTCTGTGTGCAAGTGGAAGTTGTCTTTATGTTTTAATTCTTCACAGCATTTTGATGGCAGTGCAATGGAAATCGAAGAAATTTGAAGAAAAACATGAAGAGCAACTGAACTTTTTTTTTTTTTGGCCCTTTGATTTCTTGGTTCCTGTAAAAACCGAAAAAATAAATAAATAAATAAATTTAGCTTCCTTTTGTCTAGGAAGTCTGGGATTACCATAATTCACTTATTTTTCAATTTATTTTTTGACTTTTACTCTACCTTCTTTATTTTTTAGTAGCTAAAAATCGACATTCAGTTTTGAGCACTGGTGCAAAGTTGTTTAAGATTGCAAATGTTTTTCTTTTATTTTAATTCTTACATCACAGAAGATGTTAGTTCTTAAAGGAGGTAACAGATGAAAGGCAGTGATGAGGAGTAATTGTCAAGAGATTAAAATAAAATAAAAAAAAACATTAAAAACCTCAACGCTAACTATGAGGTGCAACATAAGGAAGGAGGCTGGTTCCAGTGAATAGCTGTACTGTTCCAGCAGCCCGGCAACAGAGTCCAAAGTACTAGAAGAAAGGTTTGTGTGTGTGTGTAGGTGTGTGTGTGTGTTTCCAGTACAATACCACACAGATACATTCCTGATGATTAGTTTACAAACCGGTGACCTGGTTACTGAACCAGCTGTGTAGAGTGAAATAAAAACATATCCAACTCGAGTCATTGTTTCTCCTGAGACTTTTTTTTTTACTTTGAATTCTGTAAATCCTAAAATACTCTCATAAACTGTTAAGTCAAGCTGCGATGTATAATTCAAAATAAATACCTGAATATTCGAGTACTGCTTTTAGTAACTCAGCTCTCACATAGCAGTGATACCTTTATCCACAGCTGCAGGCTTACCAGCAATGGGATGGTTTCATGCAGTCTGCAAAAGTGGAGAAAGAAAGTGGGAGTGGGTTTTCTGTCTTGGCAGTGCGAGAGGTTGTGCCGGGCTTGGCATTAGGTTAGGGGCTACATATCTCTATCTCACACATGCTGTCTTCATTGCTGTGGTCAGCTTGTGTGTGTGTGTGTGTGTGTGTGTGTGTGTGTGTGTGTGTGTGTGTGTGTGCGTGATTTAAACTCTGTTCCTGGTTCTTGCTGTAAACTGAAGGGATTGTAGTGCGGCTGCCATAATAGAGGTTGGCATTGACACACCCTGGCATGAGCATCAATCTGATTCAGACTAAATATACCTCAGTGTGTGTGTGTGTGTGTACACACGGGCATCCCTGGCACAAGAAGTGCTCCTTTCTGAATCGTCTCCCTCTCTCTGTCTCTATTTTTAGGTCCCTGTGTCCAGGCGGAATGATTTTGTCCTGTCTTGGATGTGAGAGGTGATCTGGGTCGTCCTTCGTAAGAGGACCAGAGGATATATCCAGAAGACTCTTGGGAATAAGTCTGACGGCAACTACAAGCCAGGATAGCTCTTTTTTTTGTTTGTTTGTTTTGTTTTGGGGTTTTTTTTTCAAATCAGGAGAAACACTT
This sequence comes from Poecilia mexicana, assembly GCF_051168715.1. Lineage (NCBI taxonomy): Eukaryota > Metazoa > Chordata > Actinopteri > Cyprinodontiformes > Poeciliidae > Poecilia > Poecilia mexicana. Next base: position 27,998,475 of record NW_028263381.1, read on the forward strand.
TGCGTGACGATGAAATAGAACTGGACGAGAACCAGATAACTAAATCATCTCTCAGTACAAATACTCAGCACTCAAAGCGGCCAAAGCCACTAAACACTAGCTTTTGATAGAAAGCGATTTATGAAAAGGGCGCCAAAATGATGACCATGATGATGATGATGATGGTCACCTGCAGCTCTCTGCTGGTGCTCGGGATGGCTGCTGCTTACTCTTCTTCCAGCTCAGTAACCCGTGCTTCATCTTCATCCTCCTCCTCATCTTCCTCATCCTCCTCTCCCACCTCCTCCTCCTCACCACGCATGAAACTTTCATACAAAGGTAAGGACACGTCTCTCTGCAAAGGTCAGTTTGTCCTAAACCTACACTACCGATATAAAACAAGCATCCGGACACAACTGAATGCTATACGCGTGCATGCATACGCCAACAGCATGGAAATACAGTGGCATGATTGTTTGATCCATTTCAAGTTTTTTAATGTTAGAGGAGGCAGCTAACTGCCCAGTGTGACCACAAAAACCAGGGATGTGTGCCATCGCTTCAAACTGGCAATTACAGTCTGAAGTCAGTCTGAAGGACAAGAGGTTCACTGGAAGCTGCCAAGCCAGCTGAAATTTGTGCCGGCTTCAGTTTCAACTCAGGGTGACATGTAGGTCAGAGATGGAAATGATGATGACGAATGATTAAAAGCTTAATAAGTTAGCATAATGAGTGGTGGCATCATCGTGTCTGAGTAATATTTTATGTTTTTGTTAAGAACAAAAGTCTCATGTGTGTAACTAAAATTGTTCCAATTCAGTCACAGATTGAAAGAAAATGTTCATCAAATTAAAATGGTCGCCAAAGTTACAAACTCTTAGTTTTTCTGCTAAAGCATCAGCAAGCAACAACATGATTGTATTTCAGAGCAACACAAAAATGTAAATATAACTCATCATTATCTTTAAAGCATTGGTTTTGTGTGCTTAGTAACTAGCTTATGCTATAAGTAAGTTTACAGCTTAAGTAGCTAGATTACTTAAGCTAGTAGTAAGCTTAGAGTTTAGAGAAAAACTAAGATTAACATTTTCTTTCAAACTGAGACTGAATTGGAACAATTTTAGTTACACACATGAGACTTTTGTTCCTAACAAAAACATAAAATATTACTCAGACACGATGATGCCACCACTCATTATGCTAACTTATTAAGTTTTTAATTATTCGTCAACATCATTTCAATCTCTGACCTACATGTCACCCTTATTATTGGATTGAAATCTGTCTTTTTTTTGATTCAGCACGTTTTTTATTGGAGTCTAGGTTGTTTTAGCCGCACGATAGTAAGTCTGAGTAATAAAGTCCCTGATGTGATGCAGGCTGCCTTTTTATGGCATCAGAGTCAGAGCAATAACAAGCTAATAAAGCCTTTTAAATGTGTAAATTAATAAGGGTTTGGTCTTGTTTTCTTAAACTCCTTGTTTAAGTTAGGACAATGGGGGAGGATATTTTTCTAACTTCTCTGGCCAGTAAGCTTGTTTTTTTTTTTTTTGTTTCCATTTGCCTGGGTGGACTGTTGTAACTTAAATTTACAAAGACAAGCTAGATTTTCCTGGGCACCGTTCCCCCTAGATTTGTTTTTGCCAACTTTGTAACGGCAGTCACTCATTTTTTCCATTGAAACCATTACTGATGGAGGATTGTGTCCGTCCTCGTCATAAGTCACTTGCCTTGGGACACACAGCCTTGAAATTTTAAGTAGATAACAAAAAAAAATATTTTAATCAACCACAGAATATTGCAGGCTTGTAGCCAGCTGACTTTAATAATAAGAAATCATTAAGTTTCCAATACATTGCTTTGATATTTGATATTTTTCCAAGTTATATTTTAGAACAGAATAGAAAAAATACACTTTATCCCCAAGGGGATATTGCTTGTTTGCTGTCAAGCTATTCCATGCAAAGTGTTAAATATTAGTAAATATAACAAAGAGCTATATAATATTTCTAACAACAAGATCAATTCGTAATGCACAACATATTGGAGCTATCCTTATTTTCCTACTGCTAACTCTCCTACAGAGCATTTGATCAATACTTATCACCGTTCTTTAAAGGTTTTAGATACACTTTATTATTCCTTTATTTATACCAAAAGGAGCTACACAGTTAGTACAGAAACATTTTATTCCCACAGAGATGTGTCACCTGATCTTTATTTTCCAAATGTTTATGCTGCAGATGATAATTTAACAAATACACTGCCTATAAATCACCTAAATTTTGCTTGCCATGTTTAATTGATTACTTTTTTTTTCTAGAATTGCAACAGTACCACGGCGTGCGGCGATTTGAGCTGGAGCGCTCCTGCTGTTTTAGCGCCATGCTGCTGGACGAAGAGAGGGGCAGACTGTTCGTAGGGGCCAAAAACTTCTTGCTGTCACTCTCATTGGACAACATTGCCAAACAAGAACACAAGGTATGTTTTAAATATGTTTTAATATTGAAGCCCTTTGAATAGATTGTAATTACTAACTTGGGCATCAATTTAACCACCCTGAGATGTACTGGCGACCTCTCGTCCACTCCACTTCCTGCCCAGTGACAGCAGGCCTTCCACGATCGTGGACAATGGATAGACGTGTTTGTGTACTTAAAGAAAAGCTGTGAAATAGATTCTTTTATTTGAACCAAAAAGAGATGGATTATCGTCCTTCATGCTTATCACAAAGTAGATTAACGTGTAATTCTGGCAGCAAAAGACGGCCTCTTGGGAAGTGAGACCTTTTTGCAGGCTGCGTTTACTGGAGGAATTAGTTTTTGTCTGCTCTTCCAAGCAAGAACACAACACACATGTTTGGAAAGGATTTGAAGGTGAGAAAGGAGACAGGGAGTTACACAAAGTTATTTTCTGGATTGAGAAGATAAAAGAAAGATAGAAAAAATATGTTTTCAACAAACATGAAAAGAAAACAACTCTTTAACAGAAACTTCAGACATAACAATACATAATAGTCATAATCTGCTTTTTAAGTTAGAGACTTATACTTCCAAAGTCCTAAAAATACTCAGTGAACTACCAGTGTACTTTTACAATAAGAATGTACAGTGTTTCTGACAAAAACTATAGTTATGTGTGCTACATAAGCAAAACACAGTCTAGTGGCAACATGTGTCCACAGCTGTTTGGAGTAAATTACATGTTTGACGTGTGAGACTTGAAAGCTTTGATGGACTTTGGCATGTGGGTGAGTTTGATTTATGGCCAGGCATTGCAGGTTCACTGTAGCTGATGTCTTTTACACTTTGTGGTCACGTGTGCAGGGGAAGAAGGTATCAAAGGAGATGAAATCGGAAATGACAGACTTAGACAGAGGGAAGAAACAGGAAGTGAGTTGGGAGATAAAATGATGACATTTTATTAAAAAAAAATAAAAAATGTCTAAAAACTGGAGTCCGTCTTTACAAATCTTTTAACTGGCTGATATATTTCTAACCTTTTCTTCCATTTTTCAGATCTATTGGCCAGCTCCCGTTGACTGGAGAGAGGAGTGTAACTGGGCTGGAAAGGACATCACTGTAAGTCCTGCTTCCTTCTTATTTGTTTTTCAGTTTCTGACTCACATAGAATCAGGCAAAGGAAAACCTTTACAAAGTGTCTCTGAAAAATATAAAAATAGCTAAACCTCAAGCTTGGTAAAGAACTAGTTCAGTAAAAATGTTACTGCGGGGGAAAAGTCAGAATTATCGTCATATTTTTTTTTCTTTTCCAGCTAAAAAGCACAATTACAAAGTACAACATTATAACTTCTTGTTTATGAACCTTTGGAACATCAGACCTCTTATGAGCCCACAGCCATCACACACTTTACACAGAGCATGAAAATAAGGTCTATGGAGGTGTCCACTCCTACCCGGACCAACACAATACTACCTTTTAATCCACTGGAGTCATGGGAGTCATCACAAGACAGGATCACAGCATGTAAACTGATAACATGCAATAATAGGTGCAGCACCCCTACTTTTAGACCTACCATGTGGTGAGATCACTTCCTCAATAGCTAGTTATTTTAAACCTCATGTGACTGAGATTTACACTCTGATGAAAAGTCAGAAACATTTGTTTTGTTTCCTCCCCACACCTAAGAACCCGAAGGTGTAGATGCCTTATAGAGATCAAATTACTTTGGAGCTGTGGCATAGCAGCTTGTACTATGATTACGGTTAAGCTGTAGTTATACTGTTTCCTATTTTGTTAGGTATAATGGTCTATGGACCCATTACATCAGCCTAAATATGAGGGAAAATCATGAATTTGATTAAATATACTAATATTGTTCTGTCTGTTTTGTATATCACATATATATTGGGATAAATTATGTAAAATTAAAAATATCTTTGGACAGGTACAATATTTGACCATGAGCTATCCTTATTTTATTTTTCTAGAAAATATAATCATCATCTGGTGTAGCTTCTGTACTTTTGGCAGTCTCTCAGTACCACTGAGTTGTCAAGTAAATATTAGCTTCATGAATCCTAACATAGGTTGGGCTGCAGTTGGACTTACTTCATGCATTTAGCATCTCGATGTGAGTGATTCTTCCTCAGTGCTAACAGACTTCAGATTAAGTAATATTATTGTTTTGTTATAGCTACGTTTTGAGCAGCTGACATTGTATAGAAGTCCATATGGCAGCATCAAATTATGCATACTACAGAAATTCACTGGAAGGCAAAGCAAGACCTTTATTTACCTAAAGCAGTATTTTTATAATGTGCTAGAATATTCATAAAAAAAACAGAGTTTATGGAATTGTGATTATTGGCTTGGAACTGAACAGATTATTTTTATTTGTTGTTCATGTTTAGATTGAATAACATAAAAAAAACCTGTAGCTGTTTAAAACATGTGACCTTGACCAACAGCATGGAAGGAACTGAGTCAAAGCATGTGAAACTAACTGTTTTATGAAATTTTAAATCAGGGTCGAAGGAGATCGGCGGCAATAACGAAACCAAACGCTGTTTCTGCTAGAATTAAATGTGCTCGATTTATTTCCCCACAGATTACAGCAAAATAACATGCATCAAACACTGTTACTGCTAGAACAAATATGCTCGATTTATTCCCCACAGAATACAGTACAAAACACTCTGACTAAACACGTGATGCTCGGTTACCAGCGCTTACCTCGTGAAATGTGGCCGGAGAGCCTTCGGCCTAGAGACAAAGCAGCATCAACGTAGCTGGGCATTCGAACGCGATCCACAGCAGACTCTGACCAAAACCGCGGGCTTTTTCATATTTTATCTCTTAAACAAAGGGATGCCTGCATGCAAAGGGGAATGGCCATTTCCATCCTTGCAGGCGAGCCATCCAATCAGAGGTAGCCGCTCTCTGACCATGAGCCAATCATGGGCTGAGAGCGTGAACCAGCAGACCAATCAGAGCCCAACCCAAGTCAACCAGAGCCAAGCACGCCCTGTTCACGTGATCCGTATGAGTTTACAGCATGATCAATTTGCACAATAATCTGAGCAGAATAAGTTTTATCAAACAAAGAATAAAAAGATAATAAAAAGAATAATGATTATCAAAGAACATAAAAGATAATAAAAAGATAATAAAAAGATAAAAATACAAAATACCAGATCACTAACTATAATTATTTTCAAGATTCAGTACATTTGATTTGTCATGTACTTAGTATCTTTTATTTGGTCAGTAGTTTAAATTTAAACAGAATTTTTTTTTTACCCTGATCTGGTGTCACAGCTTGTTATGCATGTAAAATCTGGTTCTACTTCACTAATTGATTTAAGGATTACCAAAGGCCACCCAGGAATGAATCGCATGCAAGGCCATACATCTTTTTGAGTTTTAAGTCCTTTGCAACATTTTTTGTGCATCTTTTATTCAATTAATACGTTTTATATTTTACTGTCTAATCAGAATGTGGAGAAGTGCCACAAAACTGTCTCCATATATATTTCATTGATTTCCCTCTGTGTGTTATAAAGCTCTGTTTACATTTATTTCCATATGGTGTGTATAAAGTATCCAGAACGTGTGTGTGTTTCTTTGTGTGTGTGTGTGTGTGCGTGTGTGGGTGTGTGTGTGTGTGTGTAAAGCAAACCCGTCATCAGTGTGATTGCACAGCTGTAGCAGACAGACAACGAGCTCCATTCATACGAAAATCCAGGCTCCAGTTTCAAATGACCAGAAGATGGACTGTGTATGTTCAGGTTTCAGCGTGTTTGTGTGTCTGAAAGAGAAAGTAATGAGGGCGGTGATAAGTGGTGAAAAAAGGATTAAAATTGTTTCAGGAAAAAAAGTAAATAGGTTAAGCAAAAGAGTGAGAAAGTTTTAAAAACTTGAGAGTGTTAAATCTCTTTTTTGTGCGATTAGTTCTATTGATTGATTGACTTTTTACTTGTGTAGACCTTTTCTTCCTCATTTCCTCCTCCTTTTTTTCTGGTTTCTAAGTGGAAACTCACCCACACAGGATCAGCCCTGACCTTACACTTTTGACCCAAATTACAGAGAAGTCTGTTTTTCCATCCATCTCTATGGATCATCTCTGCCTCACACACTTTTTCCTTCTCTTTGTCTTCGTCCTCTGTTCTCCTTGCACAAGTTTTCAACTTAACTGTTTTAACCTGAATACGTCAATATTTTCCTTTTTCCCCCCCGACATTATCAAACTCTTTCATGTTTTTAGGGTGGGAAGCTTGTTTTAATATTGCGTTTTGGGCAATAACCTAGTGTGGCCTTTACTATAAAAGGCAGTAAATTGAGTGAAACAATTTCCCGCACCACCACGGTTCGTCACTCTAACAGACAGGCATACACAGGAAAGCATCCAAACAAACAGAGACGTGTTCACATAAACACAGTTAGACAGCAGCTGTAAACAGTTGACACTTCACCGAGACACTTGGTCTGACTCAGGGCTCTGAGTGTCACTGAAGCTGGATTTAAATCCACAGGAGAAAGCGATTGCCACTGCATTCTGCGTTCAGGAAACCTCGGAACCAGGGCAGTTTTTCTCAGGCCATTTTTAAACACCTACTGCATCAACCTACTACTTTGAACTTTGGGGTGGAAAGTGTGGTAATCATTTTTGAATTAACTGAATTTTCCCAGAGTTATACTTTATGGTTTTACAGTTAGAATATCCTAGAATATTTTCATTGGGAAAGAAACAAGGCACTGCTTCCGTTGGGCGTGCAAGAGATTTTTGGGGCTTGTGACACGGGATTAATCTAATAAATATCGGTTATTGTTAAACATTTTTCAGAGCTGTGAGGGTTTAAGGTTGCAGACAGAGTGAAGACAGTTGTGACAGCTCAGAACCAAAGCTTCACAGTAGAGCAGCTGACTACCAAGGTGTTCATCAGAGTTGGTGCTACTGCTGGAATAAGCAGTGGCATTGCCAGGAAGTTAAAAGTAGCTGTTAAAATGAATATGAGGCTTAGCAATGGCACAAATGATAGCTTTATAGGATTCTAAACCTACAATGGACTTTTTTCCTGGACTAATTACAACAGAGGCTCCATTCTCATTTCTACTCAGTGACTAAGAATCGTTGTGCCATTAATACATCCTTGATGGTTCACTAAGTTGGAAAAATACTACTGGTCACGTTGGAATGCACAGACATAACACCAACATACATATTATTAAGTCTGTAGGAGAAACTGAACTGAACAAGGAACCTTGAACCCTTAAATTTTGCGTGAGGCGACTCATTAAATATGTAAACATGAAACCATGCTGCTCCTGAAAGCCACCAATGTCTTTGCCAAAATTTTGTAAGTATAAACTTGTGTGTCCATTGCAAATTATTATTGCAGAAATAATGCTGAATCAATAAGAAACAACAGTTTTAGAAGGAAATCCATTTACTTTACAGTCTGTATGAAGCCAAAGTCCAGAAAAATCCACCTACCCCTGGAGGAAAATGTCACACTGGCCAGTTCATCTGCATCATCCTGATCAGTAGAGGTGGTCAAAGGCGTCCCAGGGCTATTACACTGTGCGGTGTTGTGCATCTAATGGTGGTGCACCACCAACCCAGTCAAGTGCAAACTCAAAACCCAGCAATTAACTTTATTAAAGGTTCATGGTTTGCATAAAGTTGCGGTTTAAAAGGGAAGTGAAAGATGAGCTCTAATTCCATTGCAACTAAAGATATATTGCGATAACCAAAACATGAGTTTTACACATGTGGGGAATGTGAAATGTCAAAGAGAGCATAGAGGGAGCTGATGTTCATAAAGAAAAGAATGAATACAATAAAATAAATATTTATAAAACTTATAAAAGTATTGCTGGGGCATTGATGAAATTATATTGCTGCAATTATTTATCAAAACAGACAGATGGGCGTACAGAAAACTAATTGATCTTTAAGGTTAATGATTTCCAGAAAAGACAGAAGGTTAGAGGGGAAAACAGACATCCTCAATGGGACAATACAGCTTTGAAAGAGGCGAAGGTGAGACGTCAAGTGAGGCCGTGTTGAGGTCACAGGCTGCTTTCTTTGCTCACTGTTTCAACTAATGAGTCAGTGAAAGGTCGTAGGGTCGCTGAACCCTTAAACATCCCCCAGCAGCACATCCACAGACCGATCCTCAAACCCCCCCTTTGAGAAGATGTGATTGCTGGCATAAGTCATGGTGTCTGTCCTGTGTGTCTCTTAGGCATCTTTTAAATGCTGTCCTGTGTCTTTTTCTCCCGTCACATCAATGAACTGCAGCCATCCAGGCTGTCTCACAATGTGATGACACGGACATGCAAATAAAAACCCATCTACACACACCGAGGGTTGATATTTATGTTGAGGATGTCAAGCATCTTCCATCTACTGAAAAGGTTGAGTCAAACTTTAGACACTTACATTTGAATATCTGTTTGTTAAAACAGTCCTTTTGGATATATTTAATTTTAGTAATCTGTATGTAGCAAGTTCAAATTAACGGGATACGATACAGAGTAGAGAACAGCTGGATTTATACAGAAATTATATTTCTGCAGTTATTTTATTTATTTATTTTTTTTGGAGGATCAGATGAAAGGGTGAATGATTAGAAATGGACACTTTCTCATTTTTTATAAGTAAACATAAAATATAAACTGTTTCATTTTTTCACTCTCCAATTGAGGTCACTTGTGGTCTTCCAGAGAAAATCCCATAAAATAGAAATTCATGGTTTTTAATCAGACAAATTAAGGGAAATCTGAAAATATGTTCATGCATCACTGTCAATCACAGACCTGTTTATTACTGTATTTTGAACCTTGAGAGTTTGATCTCATTCCAGACTATTGTGCAAAAATACAAAAGTCTAAATCTGAAGTTAAACCAAGGTGGTTTCATTACTCCAGCCAACAAGTGCTGTGGACTGGACACTAATAAAAAAAAAAGAAAACATCTGATTAGTTTCAAATGCAAATTTCCCAGAAACCTCAACATCTTATTCCAACTTCCACCCTTCCTCTCTTAGTGTCCATTCTTGTTGATATTGTATGTTTACTAATGACCTGCATAATTTGCTGCCAGTGCTTTGAGTGTCACTGCATCAGTGGACACTTTGTATTTCCGGCTCATTATTGCTGCTAAGGCATACAGCGCAGCGATTTTTTTTTTCCACAGACAAATCAAATCAGCATATGATGCTATACCCCTAGAGAAAAATGCCATTAATGATCATAATGGTTATGCTCATTATTATGTCCACATTCTCGTTATTTAAGGGCCAGCTCCCTCAGAACTCACTGCTCTTAGGTTGCACAGTTAATGTATCTTGTAGTCTCTTAGCGTACCATAAGTCATTCATGAGCTGTCCCTTGAGAACATACTAACTGTAACGTGACTCTGAGATGGACAGATGTGCTTCGGGGTCAATGACACGCTATCCGATAGGACACAGAAGGATCAGAAAGAGGCCAAGATGCTGAAAGCAACGTATGTGCAGGGGAATAGATGACAAAGATGACAAGAAGTGGTTTTGAAGGTATCGGGTGTTGCAAAAGATTATGGTAATGATGTTTACCATAAGTTGCCTTTCAGTTTAGTTCATTCTTGTACTTTATCAACTAAATACTTCATTTGAAAGCCTAAAGATCTGAGGTAAACTTGTCAACTTTAATTCATTTGGATTCGGATTTGGGCACGAATAGCTGTAGACACTCTTATAAAAACATTCTGCAGGCATGTGTGTGTTCAGCCAGGACACAAAGAGCGTCACAACAGTGTGCTGGAGTTTGATCTAAGAACTTGGCCGTGTTGTCACAGGCACAGAGGTTGAGGAGCTATGTGAGGAATGTGAATCAATAAGCTGAAGGACACAATGTCCAACCTTCGCCTGGTACAGCTTCCTGTAAAAACCTGAAATCTGTGGTCATGTATGTAGTTCATGATGCTTAGGAGAAGTATTATTAAACCCGATGGCACAAAAAAGAAAAATCACTATTTAAGCTCCTAGCAAAATTAATTCCAGAACAATCTTTGTGTGTTTCAGTCTGACTGTGTGAACTACGTGAAGATTGTGCACCACTACAACCGAACCCACCTGTACGCCTGTGGAACCGGGGCTTTCCACCCAACCTGTGCCTTTGTGGAGGTGGGACACAGGATGGAGGTGAGGAATAAACAAAATGCGAACCAACACAAATACACTTCGTTACAGTTTGAATCCGGCACTTCACAGGTGAGCTTGCTTGCTGTAGTGTAACAATCATTTTCTTTGTGCTCTGGTTCCCTGGCAGGACCATGTGTTTAGGATCGACCCCTCTAAGGTTGAGGACGGGAAAGGGAAGAGTCCATACGATCCTCGGCATAACGCTGCAACTGTGCTAATCGGTAACTGAACCCATATGACGTTATCTCATCTGATTATTCGCTTGATTGTTTTAGTATGGGTTAGGTCTACCTACGGTTTTCATATTTTGGGCTGTGATTGAAAAGCCTTACAAATACACTCATAAACATTGAGCTTATTCAATTTGTGTCAATTTCAGCCTCAAACTCTATTTTATTGAAATAAAATGTTTTGTGCTAGACCAACACAAAATCATGTAGACCCTATTACCTTTTAGCTTAATTCATTGCAACCTGCAGAAGCCAAACAGGTAAGTTTGGCTTCTGCCAAACTTACCTGTTTGGCAGACAGGTAAGTTTCCCAAACCACTAAGATAGATGTTATCTATCTTAGTGGTTTGATAGATAACATTAGCTAAGAAACAGCTGGACGAATACTAGGGATTATACCAGGCAGGTCAGGGAGAATATTTAAAAGTTAGAGCAAGGTTAGATTACAGACTGATATCCAAGCTTTGTGGGTCTCACACAGCACTGTTCAGTCAGTAATCTGAACATGGAAAGACTGCCTATCACAATGTGGCTACCTAAAGCTGACAGGCCACGTGAGGAGAGCATAAATCAAGCAATCTGCTGACAGCACAGTCATTAGTTCTCCATTGCCCAAGTCTGGTCTGCATGCAAGAGCAGCACGAGGAAAACCACTGTGGAAAAAAACACTTTAAGTCCCGTTGACAGTCGTAGAGGACAAAGCAGACATGTGGTAGAAGGTGCTTTGGTCAGATGAGAGAAAATGTTTGCTTTTCAGCCTACATGAACGTATGTGAGGTGGGAGGCTAACACTGCACATCAGCCTGACAACTCCATCCTCCTTGGTTAAACAATGTGGTGTCATTATGCTGGGTGTAGGCGTTTCTTCATCATGGAAAGCTGGAAAGAGTTGATGGAAAGATGGATGGAGCCAAATACTCGTCAAGTCGGAAGAAAACCTGTTATTGTCATAATGATCAAAGTTTAGTGGGCAGGTTTATTGAGGGCTACAGTCACTCTTCTTTCACTTTGACTGAACCCTTTATTTTTTTTTTAAGAAAAACATCTGGTTTCATTTTGTACAAAACAACATACTCCCTAAAGACATCATATAGTAATTGCAGCAAACGGTGGTTCTAGAAAGTGTTGACTCAGAGACAGACTGTGTCATGCTCTCCAGTTTTATTTACTTGTTTTTTTATTGAAAACCATGTGTGTCCTACTACAAATTACTTCGTGTTGCTCTGTCACGTGTTGAAAACATGTTGAAGTTCATGGCTGCAATGTGACCAACTGTAAGAAAAAAAATCATGCATGTTCTGAATCTGGCATAGACTAAGCAGTATTTGTGTTTCCCAGGTGATGAGCTTTATGCAGGTGTAGCCACAGACTTAATGGGACGAGACTTCACCATCTTCAGAAGTCTGGGCAAACGTCCCTCGATTCGCACCGAACAGCACGACTCACGTTGGCTCAATGGTGCGTGTGCTTTTGTTTATCTTGTAAATAAGCATCAAGCGCCCTCATGGGACAACGTGGTGTGACGACTGAGGCTGTGTTAATTGCCTTTAATTCCGCCAACCAGAACCAAAGTTTGTCGGCTCCTTTTGGGTCCCTGAGAGTGAAAATCCAGACGACGACAAGATATTTTTCTTCTTCCGGGAGACGGCGGTTGAAGCTCAAGGTTTGGGAAAGTCCACTTACTCGCGCATTGGACAGTTATGCAGGGTGAGAGGTCACTTAATCAACATCCAACAATGTGGAAAATTGGGATTAAAAACTGTGTTTATGCAAAATCAGATTATAATTGAGTTTTGTTTTGTCAGAATGACATGGGTGGACAGAGAAGCCTGGTGAACAAATGGACAACATTCCTCAAGACCCGTCTGATCTGCTCAGTACCAGGAGCTGATGGCAGTGACACATACTTTGACGAGCTGCGTAAGTGTACAGGGCACACACTGGAGCAGAAGTACTCCAATGAAACTACAAATTTAAGGACATTTCTAGGTTTAGTATCATATAACATACAAAAAAATATGTGAAGTTCGGGTTCTCCAGGAAACTTAAATGAAATTTGTAGTCTGTTAATTTAATCATGAAGAAGGTTGACCTGGTTTCTGTGCCTCAACTTTTGTTGTAGTGATTTTCAGTCATATGAGATCTTTGGAATGATATGTATACTTCCTGTTTCCATTTCTGACAATATCTGCTGTACAATTCAAGGAAAAGATTATTTATATGGCTTCAAGAAAAGCTAAACGGGGGGGGAAAAAAGTTGGAAGATTTTCTGACCCTTTCCTCTGGATCTCTACCCAGAAACACATTCTGGTGGTGTAAACGGAGAAGATGTTAGGAAAACGTGATAAATTCACCAGGATTTAAAAGCATTTACAGCGTTTAACCTTAAGGGATCCATATTAAAGTAGAGATTAAAGTAAAACGGCAGAATTTAAAGTGCTTTACAGATTTACAGCAGGATTGATGATTCTTGTATGTCTTACGATATTTATGTCCCTCCATTTCCAATCATTGAAAGAAATCAAAACGATAACAACTGTCTGAACCAGCATCTCTACTTTTAATGTGAAGAATTATAATAAAAAAAACATTATGAATTAAGTTTTATTACATTTTAACCAAATAATATGTAATACATCAATAAATATGCTTTAAATTCATCAATTGTTATACGATAATTCTCCAAACTTCCTTCTCCAAAAGACTTTTTGTCATGTAATGTTTTTCTCAGATCTGTTGTCATGTGGTTTTTCCAGCTGCGGCAGGAGTTTTTAAGATGTGACTGATAAAGTGTCTGAAACTCTCTGCGGGCCACAATATGACCTCCCTTTGTGCTCATCTCATGACGGAAGGAAAGGTTAATTAAGTGGAAGACTTTGTCCAAACCCTAACCCCGCCTCGGGCTGCACCTGCCATTCACATTTCTCCATGTGAACGATGAGTCTCTTATCTAGATGATGAGCTTGGGACTGCACCTGAGGCCAAAAGCAGAGAGAATCTGTGTGTGAAACTGTGTTGGTAAACTATAGGAGTTATCTGTTTAAAAAAAACATTACTTCATTAGTTTGTAAACTTTTTTTATTTCTATAAAATCGTAACATTTTAAGACTTCTTTGTTCAAGAAGCAAGACTGAGTTTCCTGACATCCGCATTAAGCTGCGGTGGATTCTGTTTCATGTCATGACCCCCACTAATCAGCGAAATGTCCCTTTAAAGTGGTTAGACATGTCCATAGGGCTTTGTTTATCTTTTCCCCAACCTTTGACCTCTGGGCTACCGCCACCTGACCCGGCTGTCTGTGTGTGTCTGTCCTCAGGGGACGTGTTCTTGCTGCAGACGAGGGACAAAAAGAACCCTCTGGTCTATACTGTCTTCTCTACTTCCAGGTCAGAGTCGAGTCACATGTGCATGTTTGTTTATGCGCAGGAGTGAGTGTGTGAGGGTGTGCATTAGGGAAAGTGAACGGCGAGGAAGCAAAGTGCATACATGTCATGCATGTGTTTGTTGTATCTAACCCTGCTCCTCTTGTTCCCCCAGCAGCAGTGTGTTTAAAGGCTCAGCTGTGTGTCTTTACTCCATGAATGACATCCGGAGGGCCTTCCTGGGGCCCTTTGCACACAAAGAAGGGCCTAACTACCAATGGGTCCCTTTCCAGGGAAAAGTGCCCTATCCCCGCCCAGGAATGGTATGTTAATAACTGACAAAACAGCAGACAGACTGTAATAACGTCCAATCGTAGCAGGTTATTAAAATAATTAAAGCCAATTTTCTTAAGAAGGTTATTCCTTAAAATTTAGCACACCTCCATCCTTATGTTGCATCTTTTTAAATTACATTTTAAATTTATTTCTTCATGTTTTTTTACTTTTAATCAAATCAGGGTTGACTCTGGCCAAAAAAAAAAAAAAAAAACATGTAATGCCAGTGACAGAAATAATGTTAATAAAACAGTTTAATGGCAGTACTTTCAGAGAACCCAGTATGGTGCTAAAAACCAGTTTTCCGTGCAAAACATTTCCACAGTTGTCCCAATCAATGAGGGTTTGACACTCCACCAACCACAGAAGCCTTCAGTCAGCAGGATTTGTTCATGCTGAACTTCATTTTATAAGGCCACAACAGCTCCAGACATACTGCATAGTTAGCAGGCAAGTTATACTTTAATAATGCAACAGAAATAATGTAAAACTGCATTTTTACTGATTTGGATTTCAGATACAGATCCCACAGGCTTGCAAGGCTTACGGTCAGGCTGGACCAAAGTAAATGAGTCAGATTTCTTCATATAAGAAGAAATAAGCTAGCTTTAAGCTAAGATGTCTCAAGGTGCTAAAGTGCTCCTAAGTATTCAGAAAATCCAGAGCTGGAATTTTAATTAAAGAGAGAAACTGGACTCTGACCTGGAGTAAATCTCCTCCAAGTCCCTGACAGCCCTCACACCATAATGACCTCAATGCGGCCGCACAACTGGGGCTTGGTGCATTCTTAACCAGCTGAAACACTGATGAGTCAGATGTTTTATTCCACTTGTATAAAACCAAAGGCAAAAATATTTTTTTGAATGGAACGGATGAGTTCAGTCATAGCAGTTTC
The DNA here is from genome assembly GCF_051168715.1 of Poecilia mexicana. Lineage (NCBI taxonomy): Eukaryota > Metazoa > Chordata > Actinopteri > Cyprinodontiformes > Poeciliidae > Poecilia > Poecilia mexicana. Next base: position 28,013,932 of record NW_028263381.1, read on the forward strand.
ATTTTCATGTTTTAGCAAGTTCTGGAAACTACAAAATGTGTTTCTCCTTTCCTTCCGTTAGTGTCCCAGTAAGACATTTGGGAGTTTTGAATCCACAAAAGGTTTCCCAGATGATGTGATCCAGTTTGCCCGTCACCACCCCCTGATGTACAACCCGGTGTACCCCATGAATCGACGGCCTGTGTTTGTTAGGACCAACGTGGAGTACAGCTTCACACAGATCGCCGTGGACAGAGTCAATGCTGCTGATGGGCAGTATGATGTCATGTTCATCGGAACAGGTTCGTGAGCGGTTTCTCCTTCACTTTGCGTTTTCTCTTTAGTGAAATGAAAATGATGGGGAGATAATGAGCATGTGGCATTCCAGACAAAGGGACAGTCCTAAAGGTGATCAGTGTCCCCAAGGAGAGCTGGAACAACATGGAAGAACTTTTACTGGAAGAGCTGGAGGTCTTCAAAGTAAGAATTAAATTAACTTCAATGTGTTGTACAAGACAGTAGAAATAAATACCACATTTTATGATTTTGCCTAACCTGTCTAATTTTTTATTAGATGAAATATCAGAAACAGTTCAGCAGCAATTTATAGGAAAACAATGCAGCCACTGTTTTTAAGTGACCAGAAAGGCACATTTCCCAACTTACTTTCAATTGTCTTCAGACAGACATTAAATATGATGAAAAACAAAGTCAAGACAATCAAAAAGGCTGCTTAAAGTAAAAAAATAACTGAAAATTTGATTTAAAATACAACAAATCAATTTATGATCTTGTTTATACAGTGTGGAGGAGGAAATCAGGAGAATGGTCATTTAAGAGATAGTAGCTTGGAGATCTAACAGACGGGCACCCTACCCAGCAATTTAAAAGAATATTTTATATTAGCAATAGTGTTGAAATAGTAAAAAAAATCATTGACAAAACAGTAACAATACTTGGATCATTCAGTTAGATATTATTCTTATCCCTTTCAACCAACAACTGTTTTCCAAGACTGCTTTACATTTACAAGCTGGGCAGTGAATGTGTAAAAATGTGAAAAAAACTTTGCTTTTAATGGTTCTAACGCTGATTGATATCTGTGCTTTAAAGTAGAGAGAAGCTTAAAGCAAAACGTAAGAATGTTCACGTTTTTTTACAGTCGTCTTATATGATAATAACATTTCTTGTTTCTACAGAGCAGTTTTTGAAATACTGCTTTCTAAAAATGTTTGTGTGTCTTTAACTGCTACAAACGAAGGGCTTATTTCTATTTTAAGGGTACTAATATTTCTTTTAATCCATTCTTTTCTTCAGGATGCCTCATCTGTTATTAACATGCAGATCTCTTCCAAACGGGTAAGTTTACTTTGACTCTCTCCTGTTCAGAAACATGCTAACAACATGACCACCCTCGAGGCCATGTGTTGAAAAAACAAACAGTAAAAGAAGGTGATTAGTGACAACACTAAATCGGAATGGTTACAGAAAGTTCACTTCAAATCACCTGAAGGCGTCATAAATTACCACAGTCGTCACGGTTACAGAGATATAAACGATTTGATTTATGACAGATAACTCCAGCTGTTTTCTATTCTGATAAATGGACATTCTTTAGGCCTTTTTGTCAAACGTTTCCATCTCGCCCCTGCCTGTTTTCACAGCAACAGCTGTACGTCGGCTCGGACACGGGAATCGCCCAAGTCCCTCTTCACCGGTGCAGTGTTTATGGGAAGGCATGCGCCGAGTGCTGCCTGGCCCGAGATCCATACTGCGCTTGGGACGGAACGTCCTGTACTCGTTACCTACCGAATACAAAGAGGTCTGTGACAAAATGTCTACGGCATACGTACCATATGGAGAGGTAGCTGTAAAGAAATGGAAGTCTTGACAGAAAGTGGAAATGACTATAACCAGTTTTTGTTTTTATATATTCCATTTAGACGTTTCCGTCGACAGGATGTAAGGAACGGGGACCCCAACACCCTTTGCTCAGGAGGTAAATTTACAACACTCGTACTGTAAAATGCAGCCCAGTTAAATTTTATTAGTAGAAGTGTAATGATACAGTCAGCTTATGAGGATGTAGAATAATGGGTTCAAGAGAACAAGAAGAGACCAGATTTTTTACAATATTTCCAGGAAAACTATTAATCGCCTTTTTTCTTTTTGTTTCCATGAATAGAGTTATGGTTTCATTAACCACCAAAAGTATTTTCAAGGCTCTGCAGAATATCTCCTTCCCCATTTAAGTCCATATATTGTGCTTTGCTTGTCTAATCCTGATGACTAAAGTGCATTAAGCTGCCTCTTTTTTCTGTTTTAGGAGTAAAGCTTTTAGAAATCTCTATTCTTTGTTTTATAAAGAATCTTTTTCAGTCCTGAGTTGCCAAGTTCAGGTGTGATAAGTCAAGATATTTTGAATCACAGTTTATCAAATACAATACAGGGTTTATTGAAAACAAAAATAGACCTTCAATTCTGACAGGAGGCTCTGAATCACAAACCAGTCTTTGCACAACTGGTAATAGTTAGTCAGTTGTGCTATTTGTGTGATTAAAGTTAATTTGTACATTTGGTCACTTTGTCACAGTGTTTTTTTCTCTGTCACACTAACAAAAATCTGCTTCATAGGTACTTTAAAATTGGTGTGAGCTTCTTCAATGCTTTAGGAAGTGAACGCTGATGGGCAATCTGGTGACCAATCTTGCACCAGTTTACGTTAAACTAGATCTGTGTTGGGTTTGGTCAGGTCAAAGTTGCGTAATTCACATTCATAGTTCATCATGTAAACCAGTGGTTCGCAAACTTTTTCTTCTGCACCCCCCCCCCCCCCCAGTGGTTTCCAAACATTTTCTGCGCCCCCCTATGGATTACAAATGGCTGTCTGGTTGAAACGATGCGTGTGACGGGGGGGAGGGCATCTACTTTTTTGGGGGCAAAATGAGTGTACATAGCTGAAAATAGACACCAACATCGGTAGC